>NC_137605.1:42888406-43006760 GCF_963280865.1 Gymnoscopelus braueri | reverse complement strand
GTTAATCTTTTACTCAAGAGGGGCAATGCCCGTCGCAAGTTGATGATGTCATTTGTCCATGTGTGGTCTAGCCCTATGGAATTTATGGAATGCATGTGCAAAAAAAAAACATTACAAATATTGATTTGATGCTCATATTAACCTTAGGAAGTATTAAGTTGTCTTTTATTTTCAAATGCATTCCATAAATTCCATAGGGCTAGACCACACATGGATTTAGTAAGACACAGACAAAATAATTAGATCTACAAGCTCATAGCGCGGCACCGAGTGCCGCACTATGAGTTTGTAGATCTAATATTTTTTTTCCAATAGACCAATTATTTGTTTACCAACATTGAGACTGGATGCACAGGTGATTGTTTCATGCAATCAATTCTCAACCTGTTGTTTCGGGGTGCGCTGGTTTCAGCACACCCCAACCCCCTCTTGTGTGTTGGCTAGTGAGGCGCGTCCTAGCGAGACCTGACAGAATGGGTTTCATTGCGCGCATACTGGTTGCACGCATACTGGTTCTTATCAGTGTGACGTCATCTGTTAAGGGGTCTATAAGCTTGTATATCTGCTATTTTTTAATACCCAAAGAAATCCCCCCAAAAAAGACACAGATGAGTTCCCGGTCTTAAAGGGATAGTTCACCAAAAAAAAATCTTTTTTTCTATCGATTATAGTCACCCCTTTTGTCGCATTCCTAAGTCAATAATTTGATGACCAGCGGACCGGTAGGCAGCGGTTCCGGTAGGAGAAACAAGGAGACTCTTACCAGAACCGCTGCCGGTCATCAAATTATTGGCTTAGGAATGCGACAAAAACTAAAAAATATCCGTGAATTCAAGTCTCCATGTGACTAATTGATTTTTGGGGTGAACTATCCCTTTAATGGATTAAATTGAACTGAGACAGAGCCATGGGTGCAGCAGTGTTCCGTTCCGTTCCATTCAGTTCTATTCTGTTCTATTCTGTTATGGGTTTTTCCCTCATTCTAAAGCCGTTCATTTGAGAGTGAAGAGGCTGTAAGTGTGTGTCCATCTCCTCTAAAGCTGCTCATGGGTCCCAGGCAGACAGCAGGGCTTACAGCTCAGACAGAACAGAGAGGCAGAACCAACTCACACATCCATGAAAGCCTGCCTGCCGTCCTAAAGCCTCATTCATACTGAGCTGAGCGCTGAGCCCCGCCCGGCCGTGTCGCGCAGCAAAAATAGAAGATCAGCTATTTTCAGTGGTGGTGGCATGATGCCAAGGATGAATCAGGCATAACTGTGTGTGTGTGTGTGTGTGTGTGTGTGTGTGTGTGTGTGTGTGTGTGTGTGTGTGTGTGTGTGTGTGTGTGTGTGTGTGTGTGTGTGTGTGTGTGTGTGTGTGTGTGTGTGTGTGTGTGTGTGTGTGTGTGTGTGTGTGTGTGTGTGTGTGTGTGTGCGTGCGTGCGTGCGTGCGTGCGTGTGTCTGTCTCTCTCTCTCTCGCTCTCTCTCGCTCTCTCTCGCTCTCTCTACATGTCTGTCTGTCTGTCTGTCTGTCTCTCTCTCTCTCTCTCTCTCTCTCTCTACATCGCTCTATCTCTCTCTCTCCATCTCTCCCCTTCTCACCCCTCTCTCTCTCTCTCTCTCTCTCTCTCTCTCTCTCTCTCTCTCTCTCTCTCTCTCTCTCTCTCTCTCTCTCTCTCTCTCTCTCTCTCTCTCTCTCTCTCGGTCTGTCCTGCATGTTAAGTGTGGGTTTTTGGCAGGCTGACAGGACCTGTTCTTACTTTGTGGAGTGCAGGACTGAGTCCAGGAGCTCAGTGCCAACATTGTGCTCCACTGAGAAGCAGAGAGAGATCTCTGAAAAGTGCAAGCAGATCGATAAATATCTGCACTGCCTTATCAACACTAACTCCCCCCACTCCACTCCAATTAGCTTCAGGGCAGCATGCCTGCACTACACTCAGACAGACACTGTGTGTGTGTGTGTGTGTGTGTGTGTGTGTGTGTGTGTGTGTGTGTGTGTGTGTGTGTGTGTGTGTGTGTGTGTGTGTGTGTGTGTGTGTGTGTGTGTGTGTGTGTGTGTGTGTGTGTGTGTGTGTGTGTGTGTGCGTGCGTGCGTGCGTGCGTGCGTGCGTGCGTGCGTGCGTGCGTGCGTGTGTCTATACTTGTGAGGGCCAACTATATAAATTATAGTCAAATTTGATAAATGGACCATGGTCCTGACGAAAGAAGCTTTTGTTTTACCATAAAGACATTTAGACTTAGCCATACGAGTTAGGATTCAGGGTTTAGGGTTATATGGTTGTAGAGACTGTGTACACATACACATATAGAGACCATCTGGTATAGCCAGAAGGTGTCCCGGTTCGACCCTGGGCTCCTCTGTGCTGCGTGTCAAAAATGTCATTGAGCAAGACACTGAACCCCTAACTGCTATGGTACTGTATGGTTCCCTGTGCTCCGCCGTCGGCATGTGAAGGTGTACTGCGTGAAATGTGTTCACAACTTAACCGGAGTCCCTCAGGGCTCACTGCTAGTGTCTTTTCTGTTATTGTGGGGAAGGCTTTCGCTGAAAATAGCAGATTGACAACCTCACAACGGGTCGCTGCGCGACGCGTTGTGAGCTTTATAGATCTGCTAAAGAAAAGAAAGAAGAGGGTGGAGGGGGGGGGGGGGCAAGGGAAGGAAAGAAAAGAAGGAATCAAAAAAGAGACAACAAGGTATCTACACATTATTTACAGATATCAGGTGATGAATGGAGTGGATGAGGATTGATCTCTGGGTATATAGTGTGACTGAATCATTACTAATAGATCAGTGCTCTCTATCTGTCTCTGGAGCGCTCTATTGACTATACAGGAAGTTAACCCCTTCAATACGGAAACGCATCCGTGTAATTTTTACATGTCTTTGGCTATTAAATAAATAGCAGATCTACAAGCTCATAGCACGGCACCGAGTGCGCTTGTAAAATGTTTCTAAATCCTAACAGTATGTTAGTACTCAAAGATTTGCAAAACATGTCCACGATAAAAAATAAATTAAAAAAAATCTTAAAATGACACGGATTGAATGGGTTAAGTGGTGTCTTTGAGAATGCGTGAGGATGTGTTCTCTTCAAGTATTTAACTCTCTGGAATGCAACGCGTTGTGAGCTTGTAAGTCGGCAGTTTTTTTTTTGTGCGCGACCGAGCATAAATCAGGCTTTAATAAATGAGTGAGTCCCCCCCCCCCCCGTCCCCCATCACCAGACCTGTAAATGCTACAGTTTAATGTATTCACTCCCACTGGCACCAAGCGCCCCATCACCCAAGGGGCTCATCATCCTCGTCACAGTGCCCTTTGGTTACCATGGATACACAGAACCCCTGGAGATCTTTGACCTGTCATTAGACTGGGTAGGGGGGGGGGGGGGGTGAAGCCGCACAGCGCATGTTAACTAGTGTGTGTGTGTGTCAATGCCAGTATCCCCATGTGGGATTTATGAGAAATCCCGTTCGATTATTTCAGGTGGCGGGCAGTGCATGGGGCTCGGGAGGTAGAGCGGCCGCTTGAGAATTGGAAGGTTCCCGTTCAATCCCCCCTGGCTTTGTGTGGAAGTGCCCTTGAGCTAGACACTGAGCACCAGACTGCTCTAGATGAGCCGGTTGGTGGATTGGGTGGTTTCCTCTGCCTTCGGTGTGTGAATGTAATGCACATGAAGGTGCATCATTGTCTCCGCCAGGCCGAAAGGCATGGCGAGAGAGTATGTTTTCGCCCCCGTCCGTCCGTCCGTCCGTCCGTCCGTCCGTGTGTCCTGTCTGTGTGTTAGCAGCTAATCTCTGGCACCGTTGGCCCGGTCGCTCCGAAACTGTGCATACACACTCCCTGGATGCCAATTCAGAACCTCTACCCCAATTTTCACATGGGCCTGTTATAGCACCACTAGGAGGCCGATTTGTGCAAAACCCTTTTTTTTTACATTACTCCTACAGATTTTATCCAAACGTCATGCAAATCGGTTCACAGTATCTCTATAGTCATGTGATCAACACAAATCTGTCCGATTTCCCATATTCCATCCTCATTGCCTATGGTTGGCTTCCAAAGTTTGCAGGATTGGTCCGTTTTGAACAAAAAGCCTCAAACTATGCACGCAGCTTGCGATTTCCGTGAATTTTCACACGCACATTCCCACTAGGCCGAGGAAGAAATGCCACCCTTTTCACATTGGCCTGTTATAGCGCCACCAGCAGGTCTAATTTAGCAAAACACATTTTTGGAACAAAATACCTCAAATCATGAATGCAGTGTCTGATTGCCGTGAAAGACCTAAGAATAAATGGCACCCTTTTCACATTGGCCTATTATAGCGCCACCAGGACGCCACAATAACGTACCTGACCTGGCGGAGACCTGTGCTCCGAGGAGCACTTTTTCTAGTTTACCATGTAATGTAGGCTACAGTATGCCTCATTAAAGCTTGGATTTAAATGGGAAATTATCACATTCTGACGCCTCTTAACGTGTGTGTGTGTGTGTGTGTGTGTGTGTGTGTGTGTGTGTGTGTGTGTGTGTGTGTGTGTGTGTGTGTGTGTGTGTGTGTACTTTAATGTTGTGTAGGTGTGTGATAATGTCATGAGTGGGAGTTAATGGTCGCACTGGTCTTTACTCTGTCTGCCTGTCTGTCAATGCACCACACTAGTGATGTGCGGGTCGGGTTTTTTCATGACCCGCCCCGCCCCAACCCGCGACGGAACGCGACCCGCCTCAACCCGCCCCGCGAACCCATATATAAATCTATGGCTCAACCCGCCCCGCGACCCGCGGTGGGAATATATATATATATTATATAGCGCTCTTTTAAGTACCCAAAGTCCCTTTAAATGTCTACAGTAGCACAACATTGTCATGGGCTGAATAAACAAGCATGTTGGTCAAAATAGGGTTTTTCTTTTTTTTTTTCGTGGAGAGCGACTGACCCGCTCACCCTCAGCCCGCATAATTTTCTCTGAAATCCTGACTCGACCTACCCGCGCCGCGGGTTGACCCGCGGGTCCCGCGGGTTACGGGTCGACCCGCTCATCACTACACCACACACACACACACACACACACACATACACACACACACACACACACACACACACACACACACACACACACACACACACACACACACACACACACACACACACACACACACACACACACACACACACACACACACACACACACACACACAGACACACACACACACACACACACACACACACACACACGCACACACCCTAATGGTGTTTAATCAGCATATTTATGTGCTCAAGCATTCCAGGGATGGCATGCTTTTCCCTGTGCCTGAGCCGTGTGATGACCTCTTAACACACACACACACACGCACACGCACACGCACACGCACACACACACACCTCGGCATTGCAGGAGGTCATTATGCAGGCATCACACTGACCCATCATGTCTCCTCTATGGTAGATAACCCTCCTCTCTGTGTCTGCATCATTAACTGTGTCTCTGTGTGTCTGTCTCTCCTTTCTGATCACCCTACGCTTGTGGATCTGCAACTTTTTGAAGCTTTTGTGTGACGCAGTAGTCTGATCAAGTAGGGTGTTAATTAACGGGAAAAAAACACTAAAGGTTAGAATATGGAGATAGTAGGTTTCTGCCCGACAGCGACGACATACAAGGTTTCTCTCTGACGGGCGACAATATCTTTAAATAGCGTCCCAACTGCTGACGGAGCGGTGGACGGAGGCTGGACAGACGACAGATTGATGAATGTAGGAAACAGGTGAAGGAAAGACCCTGTGGGTCTATGCTGCATCTGTGAAGACCCCCCCCCCCCCCCTATACTGTGAAAACTGTGTGACAGGAAATATCGTTGCTGTCTGACCTTTGGTACTTCAAGCATATTCTGATGACAATAACTTTTGTACTTTCACTCAAGTAAAACATTTGAATACAGGACTTTGACTTAAGTAAATTGAAATCTTACTTCTTCCACCACAGTGTGTATGTGAGTGTAATCTTTGTGTAATCTGTGTGTAATCTGTGTGTAATCTGTGTGTGCGTGCGTGCGTGCGTGCGTGCGTGCGTGCGTGCGTGCGTGCGTGCGTGCGTGCGTGCGTGCGTGCGTGCGTGCGTGCGTGCGTGCGTGCGTGCGTGCGTGCGTGTGTGTGAAAAGTATATGTGACAGGAAACATGCATTGTTCCAGCGGAAATCCCAACCTATAGCGCTGCAGCAGGGGATGTAATATGTTGCCGGACAATGGATACTTAACATATCCTTCATACACGCTACTTTGAGAGGGGTACAAATCAGTGTTGATTTTGACCGCATTTTTTGTTTTTGTTTTATTTATAAAATTCTGTTTAGTTTTAGTCATATTTTAGTCATCTGAAATGTTTTACTTTTAGTCTAGTTTTAAACATTTTAGTCATCCTTTTAGTCATCATAGCTTAGTTTTTATTTCGTTTTTATTTCGTTTTCGTTAGTGAAAAAAAATTGTCAACAGGCATTTTTCGTCATAGTTTTAGTCGACAAAATCAACACTAGGACAAATATAACCAAATTGGTAACATTTGTACCCTCAAAGTTACAGGACCACTTCACCCATTTTCGACGTATGTTCATATAACTGATCCTCACTAATGCTCATTACCAATTTTATCTGTATGCTTTCAACTACGCAACGAGATAGAAAAAGGGTTAAGATCGGGTTTTCATTGGCTAACAGGTAAATGAGCCGAGGGGAAGATTTAATTGTCTAGAAAATGCAGAATGAAAATGAGGGGAAATGAAGGGGGAATTTTTTATTGGCTGGAAAATGAAGGGCGGTGGTTTTCATTTGCAGCAATCGAAGCCGGGAGCTCTGTGAATGGTCAGATTATGAAGCGCCCTTACAGGGGCTGGGTAGAGCTACTGTACCCGGACACCAATGCTCATTATACTGTGAGATGGCACTGCATTTCTGTTTATTAGGTCTGTGTCTCTAAGGAGGACTGGACAGTTCAGAAATATTTTGACAGTAATCATTGTTAAGGAGTGTTTGTTCAGTAACAGGGGTCTCCCCGTCTCTCCAGCTCTTTAGTAAATACAGAATACATTTTCGGGTGGGTTGCAATTTCATCCAATCAGGTGAGGGACCCCATTTATCAGCTTCAGTTTTCTAGTGATCCTTCCTTCCTCCCTTCCTCCTTCCCTCCATCCTCTTCCTCCCTCCTTCATCACTATGTCAAGGTCAGTAAGAGGATGACATAAATCATGGCTAGAGTTGTGCTAGTGGTGAGGCTGACACACACACACACACACGCACGCACACACACACACACACACACACACACACACACACACACACACACACACACACACACACACACACACACACACACACACACACACACACACACACACACACACACACACACATAACCTTCCAAGCACACATACTGTACTTGCACGCATGTCTGGCCCCAACCCCCCCCCCCCCCCCCCTCCGCCGGCTCCCACACACACCCACACTCTCTCTCTCACTATTTTTTATTTTGGCCATTTTAACCATATAACCCTAAACCCATACACACAAAAAACGCATCATGCTGCGACACAGTCAGAATCAGAATAAACTTTTTTGTCGCATCACAGGTTTACAGGTGTAAAACT
The DNA here is from genome assembly GCF_963280865.1 of Gymnoscopelus braueri. Taxonomy (NCBI): domain Eukaryota; kingdom Metazoa; phylum Chordata; class Actinopteri; order Myctophiformes; family Myctophidae; genus Gymnoscopelus; species Gymnoscopelus braueri. The sequence continues at coordinate 42,999,143 of NC_137605.1, read as the reverse complement.
GTGGGTGAAATTAGTTTTGTGACACGTTGTAGAGCTTGTAGAGCTGCTCTTTTGGTGTACGACACCTTAAACCTAACCTCTATAGCTGGCCTTACACTACAAGACTTTTCAGTCTTAAACGATTTTGAAATCGGGTATCATCACACACTACAAGATAATCTTTCAAGATTCTCTTATCAGATTATCTTAAACATGCACACACTACACGATTAAAAAAATCGGGGGCATCTCACACTACAAGATTATATCTCGGGCTTGCCCGAACACAGCAATAATAAATAGAAAAATATATTTAAACAAATAATTATTATTAATTATTAATAATTATAATTATATAAGATATTATTATATCAGTAGCCTATATTATTTTGATATTAAATAAAGTTACACATTACAATCCGTACATTTTCATATGTCAATTCAGTGTTTTTTTCCGACAGCCAGCTGCGCTCCTGAATGGATCCACCGCAGCTGCACCTGATTGTCCATCCTACATAAACAACCTGTGTGTGTGTGTGTGTGTGTGTGTGTGTGTGTGTGTGTGTGTGTGTGTGTGTGTGTGTGTGTGCGTGTGCGTGTGCGTGTGGCGTTGCGGCGTTGGAACAGCGGCCGTATTTCTCTCGGTCCGACCCGCGCCAGGTGTTCCATACAGTAGCAGTAGATAAATATCAAAACATTTTGAAAATCATCGGAGTGGCCCCGACCGTCCTGTGAGCAACTCGGGAGGGTTCAGATTGGATCTTTGAACCCTCACACTAGACGATGTTTATGGCCGAGATTCGCCCCTGATCTAGGCTGGGGTGGACACGTCCCCCCGATACTCGGGAGGGTTGTTTTTTAGCCCGATTATCTCGTAGTGTAATGCCACCTTAAATGTCTAATCCTAATCCCAACCTGAATCTTCTCCTATACATCTAAGCCTAACTCATAACCAACTCTGTTTTTAACTATGACAACAACCATTCCTCTTATGACGACCAGGGGGAAAAAATCCCCCAAATTCTACTGTACTTGTGGGGAAATTTGTTCCTCACAATTATAGTAACATACATGTACACACACACACACACACACACACACACACACACACACACACACACACACACACGCACGCGCGCACGAGCACACAGAGCAGCTGTGATGTTCGCTGAGCACCGTAGCCCACAGGCTTAAAGGTTACATCACAGTCAGATAGCTGCTAGCCGCGCTAGCGTTGATGACACAGATACACTGTACATGTACAAGCTAGCACACTCTGTCACACGCACACACGCACGCGCACACACACACACACACACGCACACGCACACGCACACGCACACATACACATCTCAGATGTACAGCACACTCTGTCTCTATTCAGACGGACCGCTCAGCTCCCATTATAGAGCCCACACTGCTGGCTTTTTGCTTCTAATAGTGTGTGACCTGACCTCCTTTTTTAAAACTTGGGCTATATTTATATTACAGTGCAAATTCCCAATCATGGTGATGGTCACCAAACAAACAGTTACAATCCTCGATTCCTCTGTTGTTAATTTGATCCAGTTGTCACTCTGAGAGTTTTAAACATTTATCAATTAGAAATAGTTTTTAAATTAAAATGAAAAATAAATGTAAAAAATAATTAAATTAAACATAAGTTAAAATATATTAAATTAGATTAATAATAAAATAAAATGTAATTCAAAATCCTTTTTAAATTAACTGCCATGGACGTAATATTACGTCATCTCAAATCCAACGCTTCACTGCCAAAGACGTAATATTACGTCATCCGGTGTTTTTAGTGATTGCGCTAGAGGGCTCTCTTCGCCAACCTATGAATGATGCCTCGACTTCGAGAGAAGGATCCACCCGTAAATGATTAAAACATATTCATCCCGTCCGCTACAATGTAATGAATGAATCAATAACTGGCAATGAATGTGTTTAATGTCCAAATTTACAAAATGTCCAAATTTAGAAGTTTACAAATAATACATACAACTCTGAGGTGTACAAATAACACTTTTATATGTTTTTACAGTGTAGGAGGTGGTGAGGTGATCAATGATGACGTCATGGTCTCATTGATCTGATCAGTGTGGGATGTAAAAGTGGACCAATGAGAGCTGATCCCATCAGAGCCCCTCCCCCTTCCCTGATCCCTAAATCCCTCCTCCTCCTCCTCCCAGCTGAGGTCATTATAGGAGGTCAGAGATGGGCTGTCAGGGGGAAGCTAGGGGTCGGCAACTTCTTTCTTTCTTTCTGTCTCTCATAGTCCATCTTTCTTTGCCCCTTTCTGTCCTTCTCTCCATCTCTTCATGCCATCCCACCGGCCTGTCTGCATCTCCATCTATCTCACAGTCTCTTTTGCTATAACTCCCTGACTCTCTCTATCCATCCATCTCTCTCTCTCTCTCTCTCTCTCTCTCTCTCTCTCTCTCTGACTGAGTGATGTGTGTCATGCACCGTAATAACAGGCTTAGCACGGCCTACAGTATGTGGTCTAATCCAGTGTTCTGACCCCCACCCAGTCCTAATGGTGAGTGTGGCTGCAGGTGAGGCTGCAGTATTTATAACTGAGGCGGCTTAACAATGAATGGCTGGTCAATACACACTCACACACATAAACACCATCATACATACAGTGCAGTTGTATATACACACTGTATACGCAATGTACACTAACCATGGCAGCTCTGGTAACTCTGGAGTAACACACAGTACAATACCGTACCGATACTGACCCCGACATCGTCTCTGTCGGTGTCCAAAACTTTACTTTTCAAATTCAAAAGTAGCAGATCTACAGGCTCAAAACACAGCGCGAAGCGGCACGTTTTGAGCTTGTAGATCAGCTACTTTTCTATTTTTGAATTGGAATCCTGAAAAGTAACTGTTTTGGTCATATTGGTTTCCACCCGACAGAGACGATATGCAGGCATGTTGACACTGTATTGATATCAGAGTGTATTCTGTGATCATGTCTATTTGACCCTTGTTTATCCCATTTAGACCGAGAACCCCAATACGTAACTATACCTTTCAATCCGGGAACCCCTTTTGGGGTTATTGTTGCCATGTACAGCATATAGCAACACATGTTTTTGTATTTTTTGAGTAAATATTTGGAGGTAATAGGACAGAATTTAGAAGGCGTTTTTAGAATCGGTCTCAGGTCTAAATAGGTTATGCATAGTGCGGGATGCTGTAATGACACTGTGATTGGGTGTTTGTTTGTTTGTTTGTTTGTGCATAGTGCAGGATGCTGCTAAACTGTCGTATACTTTGGTTCTGTTGATGGTGTTTTTGTGATGTTGTTGACTCCTATCGTTTTCGTGTCGGTGATGATGTCACCATGACGCTCTCTCTGTCTGTCTCTCTCTCTCTCTGTCTCTCTCTCTCTCTCTCTCTCTCTTGGACTATGTCAGTCTGTCATCATGGTACTTTCACACGAGCCTCTCATAATTCACACGTTGTTGTCCTTTGTGTCCTCTCTCTCTCTCTCTCTCTCTCTCTCTCTCTCTCTCTCTCTGCTCTCACACTGTCAAACAGACATCGCTGGTCGTCTCTCTCTTCCAATTATGCTCTCACTCTCCCCGGCCGTATGTGTCTTGTCTCTCCCGAGACGTCTCATTTAGTCTATTTTTTCCCCCTTCCTGCTCCGCTGGCGCATCGTAACTACATATACGTCGCTGTCAGCCAGAAACCTTGCATCTCTGCATTTCATCTTTTTTTTTAACGTTTTGTCGTTAATGTCCTACTTCGTCATACCAGTGGTGTAAAATAACCAGTACAAGTACATTTGCTCAAGTACTGTACAATTGTGAGGTACTTTTACTTTACTGGAGTATTTCCAATTTTCAGTACTTTTATTTTTTATATCTACATCTCAGAGGCAAATATTGTACCTTTACTCCACTACAATTATTCGAAAACTTTAGTTACTAGTTACTTTGCAGATATAAATGATCACATTATAAAACTTTAACCACTAACCACCATTCACCACTTTAGCCCTATTTTATACATTATTATTTTATACACTATTTGAAAATAGCTGATCTACAAGCTCACGACGTGTCGCATCGCGACACGTTGTTGCATTTTAGTACTTTTACTTTTGGTACTTTAAGTACATTTTGATACCAATACTTTTGTACTTTTACTAAAGTAAATGTTGAATTCGGGACTTTTAATTTACAGAGTAACAGAGTACTTCTACATTGCAGTATTTATACTTTTACTTAAGTATAACATTTGAGTACTTTTTCCACCACTGATTATACGTCGCTGTCAGCCAAAAACCTTGCATCTCTCTGCATTTCATCTCTTCTTTTTTTACGTTTTCTCATAAATTAATGTCCTATTTTGTCACATAAGCGAAATTAGCAGATCTACAAGCTCTCCCAAACAGTCGACTCAAACTGAGGCTTTATACTGTAGAGGCCTGCTAGTGGCCACGGGCCATTCAGCAGCCGTGCTCATTAGTGGCACCAGCGAATCAGTGGCACGGACCAATAATTCCCCACAGGCAGGTGTCATTTGCCACAGCTGTCAGTCATTTGGTAATCTCTCTCAAGACAGATCCAGCCACCAGCAAATTCAAAGGATTTATTTTTTGCAGATGGGTTCCCAGATTGGTCATTTGTCTCCCCACACACACACACACGCACACACACACACACACACACACACACAGTACTCAGTTTCTCCCTCTCTTTCTTTCCCTTCTCTCCATCTGTGTTTTTCTGTCGCTCTCCCTCTCCCTCCCTGCCCCTCTCTCGCTTTCTTTTTCATTCTTTCTCTCCCTCTCTTACGCACAGACACATTCCCTCTCTCACTCACTCACACACACACACACACACGCACACACACACACACACACACACACACACACACACACACACACACAATCCCTAGCTCTCTCTATCTCTACCGTCCACAGGGCTCAGGTTTCTTCTTGGCTTAGTTACACATTAAACAAAGACTGTGTTGTTCCTCTGGTAATTGTCTGCACTGGAGGAAGAATTAGAAACTCAAGCTTTAAGTCAGTACTTCTCAAACGTTTTCATGTCAAGGACCCACAAATTGATACGTAGTATTTGGCCATTGACCCCCACCTGAAAATATGTTTGTGCCTACAGACCCCCATACAAGATTTGTGTTTTAAAAATATTGAACATTCTTCACATTCTTTTTAAGAATTCAAAGTAAAACCAGGAAAGCGTCTGTGTCATTTTAGATTTTAACCACTTTAAACATTATTTTATTGGCATTGGTCAAAACACATATCTGTCTTTTAAAAAATAGCAGATATACAAGCTCATAGCACGTCACTTTGTGACGTGCTATGAGCTTGTAGATTAAATCGTGATTTTTTTAGCAGATCTACACTATCCACTGATATAGCAACATAAGACATGTTTTGAATCGGTCTTAATGGGTTAAAGAGCCAATGTAGACATGGTTAAACCAGTTTTGATGATACAGTATATTAACACATTTTTGCTGGGGACCCCCTGGAACCCCCTCAAGGACGCCTGGGGGTCCAGACCCCACTTTGAGAACCACTGGTTTAAGTGTATTTCATTTCATTTCATTTCAAATCTTTATTTATTCTCGAATGACATTGAGGTTGCCCTCACTTTCAGTGTCGTTGAGATACATCACAGTACAATTTCATTTTCATTTTCACATCAATCCCATGTGTGTGTGTGTGTGGGTGTGTCCCATGTGACTGCTTGCTCACTTTACTGAAACCATATCATAATCTGATGGTCTGAACTCTGAATGATACAAGGAGCCTCACAGAAGTGTGTGTGTGTGTGTGTGTGTGTGTGTGTGTGTGTGTGTGTGTGTGTGTGTGTGTGTGTGTGTGTGTGTGTGTGTGTGTGTGTGTGTGTGTGTGTGTGTGTGTGTGTGCACTTGTGCGTGCGTGTGTGCATCTGTGTGCACGTGTGCATGCACTGCCACCTGCTTATGATATTTTAAGCGCTCGCTCTCAACTCACTCCTCAAATCTCAAACATGTATTATATCTGAGATGGAAACACACGCACAAGCACACACACACAGCCGCAAACCCACACACATAAGCATGCACGTGCATGCACGCACAGACCCACGCATGCATGTGCACACATGTCCAAACATTAAGTCAAATTTAATTTAAAAAAAAGTAAAAAGTATTAATAATGACAGATAAATTCATATTCACTGAAGCATTAAATTGTATAGAACAGTTAAAGCTTTGAAGTGGAATGAAATAAAGCACCATCATTTAAGTTGAAGTTGAATGAAATAAAGTACCATCATTTTATTACTCCTACGGGTGGCGCTGGGTCTAGACCAATGGTTCCCAAACTTTTCGGGCCACGAACCCCCAAAATAATCATATTTTGGGGGTTCGTGGCCTGAAAATGATGACAAGCACGATGACAAGCATTTGGAATTGAAGGCATTACATTTAGTTTGACTCGGTTCCACAGATAAATATTGTGAAAATAGACGAACTACAAGCTGTGCTCAGCAGGTTTCACAGCAATCTAACCAGTAGTTTTCAAGATAATTGTCACTGTCAAGTGGAAACCTTATATTATGTCCAAAACGGTTTACAAGAAATGGAAGAGAAAAAAAAGAGATCCTGCGTACAATGGATCCATTGTTGTTATTATTTTGTCACGAGCTCTCGTTAATACTTTTCATTGGTTCAAAAGTTAGCATACTCTACCATACAGATTGGACAAAATTACATTTTCTTCATTAAAATAAAGTTACATATGCCGCTTTAATCACTTTTCACATAAAGAATGTATCTATGACCTTTTTCCTCTTTCAAATCTACAAGCTCTTGAATTTTGCAACATATCTACCACGATATACCTTAGACCAATGGTTCTCAAACCTTTTCATGCCAAGGACCCCCAAATTGATATGTTTTTGACCACAGACCCCCATCTGAAAAGGTTTTGTGCCAGGGACCCCCAGAAGATAAGATGAAATTTATTCAAAATCTTCCAAACATTTTTGATATTTTTCAAATATTTTCTAAAATAGCAGATCTAAAAGCTCGCAGTGCGGCACGAAGTGACGCGCTGTGAGCTTGTAGATCTGCGATTTTTAAATAGCCAACTTAAATAGATATACAAATGATTGTGATGCTATATTAACTACTACTCCCCCCCCCCCCCCCCCCCCAAGGACCCCACTTTGAGAACCAATGCCGTAGACGTCCTTTCCTTCATTACATAACCCTTGTAGAAGTGAGGATAGAGCTGAATAAGGGCCTGAGAGAAGCAGCCATCCATTCACATCAATGGGTTGAACTATCTATCCTGGGGGGCTGTATATAGCGTGTGCAGCAGCAGCATAGCCCTTTGTTTACTGACTGGCTGCCTCTTCTGCCTGTGTCTTATTATTGGCCTTATCTGAGTTCCAGCTGAACACTCCCCTGTCAAACCAGCAGCGTTGCCATGTCTGCTTATTTTAAGCGACTTTGGGGCTTCTTTTTCTGTAAAGTTGCTTGTAAATGCTTAATTAATTGCTTGGAATGCTAAAACGCGTTGTGAGAGCTTGTAGATCTGCTGTTTTCAAATAGCCTATGTATATGTTTAAAGTGCTCATGTGGCCTATATAGTCGCTTCTGTCAACCAGGCAGGGAGCATGCAGCCAGGAGGCCTGTGTTACTGGAAGAGGAATGCTGCAGTGTCTGTGTTGATGTCTCCTTGCCCTGTCTGGGTCACTGAGAGACCCGCTAAACAGCACCGTTTACCGGGAAGGACTTACGCAATCAGTTAGTTGCGATGGGAACAGTAAGAGGTGGTGTTTTTTTGGTAATACAGGCCTGTGGGCGTGTGTGTGTGTGTGTGTGTGTGTGTGTGTGTGTGTGTGTGTGTGTGTGTGTGTGTGTGTGTGTGTGTGTGTGTGTGTGTGTGTGTGTGTGTGTGTGTGTGTGTGTGTGTGTGTGTGTGTGTGTGTGTGTGTGTGTGTGTGTGTGTGTGTGTGTGTGTGCACGTGCGTGTGTGAGAGGAGATGGTCTACGTTTGGCGAATGTCTCTGTCTCTCTTTGTTTCCATTTCAAGGACCCCCTGTTTGATAAGCATTAGGCCACGGGACCCCCCATTTGATACATTTTCTGTCTCTGAGACTAGGACCCATGCAGATCTACACTGTAAAATCCTACCTGTGTTTAATCTAACTCTGAGAGAGTACAAATGGAACCAAATGGACCCGTAACGGCGTAACGGTCCCATTTGCTTCTCTCAGAGATACAGTCCTGTAAGGGTCCATTTGGTTCCTAACTATTTCTGTTGAGTCCTCAAGGACTCCTGGGGGTCCCCCGGAGAACCCCACGTTGAGAGCCACTGATATAATAGTATTGAACGTGTCTTGTGTTATTTCGAAGCTCCAGCCCTCGGAGGCCAAAAGCTCCAAACATTCTGCAGAGAAATAACAAACAACAGTGAGAGCACTCAAGCATGAAAGACTGAGTCCCACAGTGATGTCCCCTGGTTTTATCAACAAATTGTCTCTGTCGGGTGTAAACCTCATATGTCCTAAAACCCAAACGTTTCAGGATTCAAATTCAAAAGCAGAAAAAGTAGCAGATCCACAAGCTCAAAGCGTGTCGCTTCGCGCCGCGTTTCGAGCTTGTGGATCTGCTACTTTTGATGCTTTTGACTTGTAGATCAAGTAGGGCGTTAATTTACGAAAACATACAAAAAGTTAAAATATGGAGATAAGAGGTTTCTGCCTGACAGCGACGAAATACACAGCCAAAAATGATAAGTGAGTTTACGCTTCTCTGTGCACGATCTCAAGCCTATTCTCGTGTGTCTGTGAGTAATACAGTGCCGTAAGGTGCCTCGGAGAAAGTAAATTATGAATTATTGACAAAACGCTTTGCATGTTTTCAGAGCTCACTGGCTCTGGCACGAATTGTCGAAATTACCAAAGCGCTTAATCAATGGAGAAGATGGAGATAGATGATGGAATAGCTGATGGCTCATAATCATGGCCTAGGTACTGAACAAAGGGATATTATTTGAAAATCAAGGACAATGTGTGCCGTGACCTTCCGTTCAGCTGGGTGTGGGTCCCGTTGAACGAGGTGACTCACCCAGACGAGTGTGTCTATTTTCATCCAAATCACCCTGTTTTTATGATGTCAAAGCTGCTGTGGAGCGGCAGTCATTAACTTTGATGTGCTCTGGGTTTATGCTGCTGTTGGTGTCTCCTGAAAGGCTGATGTTTACTTGTAGTTGACTGTTAAGGAGGTTGGAGACAGTGGTGGAAGAAGTATACCAAAAAAGATTTACTTAAGTTAAAGTATCAATACCACAATGTAGAAATACTCTTGTTACAAGAAAAAGTCCTGTATGCAAAATTTACTTGAGTAAAAGTATAAAAGTATTGGCCATTTCACAATGGCCAATACAAGTATTGGCCATTTCAAAGCGACACGTTGTGGGCTTGTAGATCTGTTATTTTTAAATAGCCAAAGTATGTAGGGATGAAGTGGTTAATGCATGTTTTGTAATAATAATAAAGATCTACAAAGTAACTAGTAACTAAAGTTTTCAAATAATTGTAGTGGGGTAAAAGTACAATATTTGCCTCTTGAGATGTAGTGGAGTAGAAGTAAGTACTGAAAATTGAAAATACTCAAAGATACTGGGCAAGATATGGCACAATAACTTAAATATACACAGAAATGACTGGTGTCAATACTCAAGATAAGTAAGGTAACTATTCTGACGATTATGCAAAAATAATTGTATGCGTTTATGTAACAATAACATAGGCTCTGTGCAGCTGTAGTCCCAGTTTTCAGAATGTGTCACACCTATTTTTTCTTCCAGTTAATTTCCTCATAGCTTCTTTGATTGGCTCAGCAGCAAGTTTGCACTGGAAACACACATGATGACGCCTCCAGTTCATATCTGCTGCTCAGCCAATCAAACGAAGCCATGAGAAGGTGAACAGGAAACAGGAAACAGGTATGACACATTCTGAAATCTGGGAAAAGATGTTTGATTTGGAAAGATAGACCTTCCCAATTGGAGCCACTAGGCATAATGGTAAACAAATCCTACAAATGGTCTCCTAAGTGGGCGTCTGACGGCAGATCTCGCGAACGTCCTATTATGTTTACTGGTGCTAGATCCCGCGAGAGTGTGTTGCTGGGACAGAGACAGGTTGATAATAAAGTAGATTTTCTCCTGATTTGTCTCTCTGAAAAAAGCCGTTTTAGTATGAAAATTTAGGGAATATTGTGTGACTTGTGACGATCGGGTCCAATATTTAGTTCCGTGACCATGGGGCTAAAGAATGGTTCGGAAGCTGCATTGTTCACGTTCACTCTTCCATTGGAAATAATAGATTCCCAACATACTGCTTCCGGTCTCCTAAAAAGGCGGCCGCCTACTTCACGCAGATACGGGAAGTAAACCGGAGATGGCGTGTCTTTCTTCATTATTTTTTTTTGGGACTACAGTCATGCACTTCGCATCGCGCCGCGTTATGAGCTTGTAGATCTGCTATTTTCAAAGAAAAATCTTGAGAAAAAAAAGGAACATTTTGGAATCATCCTATAATTTGCGTAACCTCTGTCTGTCTTCGTCTGTGGTGTCTTCGTCTGTGCCCGATCAAACTGCGCATGCGTCGCATCCAATCGCATCAGCCGCGACACACACGCTGGCTCTGTGTGTGCGCATGCGTCGCATCTACAGCCCCACAGCGCTACACTGTTGCACACACAGAACACTCGCCTCCGCGGCCGTGTATGCACGTTGGGGAGGCACGTGTCAAAATGTACATTTACAAAATGTACATTTATTATTTATATTTATTATCCCGCCCCTAGCAGCCGCTGATTGGTTCTAACACGCAGCGGACCGGGCAGCTTTACTCCCTGAGCGATCCCAGACCTCCTTCCTGAAATCAAATGCAAATGAAATTTCCGGAGGGAGGGGGGTTTACCAGGCTAGGGGGGGGGGGGATCCGTGGACAAATACATATTAATTCAATAATATATAACCAGTGGCTCAAGTTTGAGAGCCACTGGTTTAAACAACATTAGGAGACAAGCCCAAATATACAACTGCACTTTAGAAGAGCCGATTGTGGCAGGGCTAGACATGCCTACCGTACACCGGAAGACGGAGTACTGTTACTGTGCCTCGTTCAGCAGCTGCTGGAAGGGAGAGAAGATTTCTCACATGGGGTCAAACAGGGTGGAACCATATCGTCATGCTGCTACGCCTACAGTCTGCAGACAGACAGAGGAGGCATGTAGGCAGGCAGGCGGACAGACAGGCAGGCAGACAGGCAGGCGGGCTATAGCTCCAGCCTTAATCCACCATGGAAGGGGTTAAATGATTACTGGCTGGTGGACACATGACTGTGATGATGACTGTGTGAGTTCTTATGACTGAGAGCCAGCCAGGGATCCTGTGTCTGTCTGTCTGTCTGTCTGTCTGTCTGTCTGTCTGCCTGCGTGCTTAACTGTGTCTGTCTGTCTGTCTGTCTGTCTGTCTGTCTGTCTGTCTGTCTGTCTGTCTGTCTGTCTGTCTGTCTGTCTGTCTGTCTGTCTGTCTGTCTGTCTGTCTGCCTGTCTGCGAGCTTAACCCATTAAGACCTGAGGCCGATTCTACAAATGGCTTCTAAATCAGTAGTTCTCACACTTTCAAGATCTTTCAAAAGACGACGCAGATGCTTTCCTTTCAATACTGTGTCTGTCTGTGTCTGTCTGTCTGTCTGTCTGTCTGTCTGTCTGTCTGTCTGTCTGTCTGTCTGTCTGTTTGTTTGCCTGAGTGCTTTACTGTGTCTGTCTGTCTTTCTGTCTGTCTTTCTGTCTGCCTGCCTGTGAATCTTTCAGTTTGTTTACCATGTCATATACGGCAGTGATTCTCAAACCGTTTTCATTTCAAAGACCCACAGTTTGGTACGCTTTAGGCCACGGACCGGACCCCCTTTAGTTATGATTTATTTTTTAAATCTCTGGCACACCAGTCTACTCTGTAAAATCCACAGTGTTTTACTTAACTCTGAGAGTGTACAAGTGGAACCAAATGGACCTGTAAGGATCCATTTGGTTCCACTTGTACGCTCTCAGAGTTACAGACCTGTCAAGTGTCCTTTTGGACCCCTCATTGTCCCTGGACCCCCACATTGAGAAACAGGGTGTTTCTCAATGTGCTATAGGCCTATAGTGCTATAGGCCTACTGAAATATATGTGTACGTAGCCTACAGCATTATGTAACTGCTCTTTTTTTTCTATAAGTAATCCCATAAATCCAAGTAATAATGAAGCCAAATGATATTGAACTGACATTGCATCTTGCTGACTCGCAAAGGTCCGCGAAGGCGTTGATGAGTTCGTAATTGAGTGTTGGCCTCGGCGTTGCATTGCATAGCGGTGCAATCTATACGTTTAAGGGGGCCTGAGGAGATGATATAGTTCATTGAGCGTTCGTCGGTGTGACTCCCAGAGCGCAACAACTGTAGTATAAATCGGGCTTTAATCTCCGGGAGGTGACAGTCACCTCAGAGAATTGAATTGACTGCAGGCCAGCCCAGCCCAGCCAGCCAGCCAGGCAGGCAGGCAGGCAGGCAGGCAGGCAGGCAGGCAGGCAGGCAGGCAGGCAGGCAGGCATGGCATCTCTCGGTGTGTACACCGTGTCATATTTTTCCACTTCAGAGGGCAGCCCAGTGCATGTGAATACAAATAGAGGCTGACATGAGCTGCGTTGCCAGATTTTACGGGAGAAACTAGGTTTATTATGAAAACAAAGGCCAAAATGCAACTACTAGGCCACATGAGCAATTTAAACCTACAAGCTCTCAACGCGTCGCGATGCGGCACGCTGTGAGCTTGTAGATCTGCTATTTGCGATTTTCTGCTATTTTAAAAATATCTTGGAAAAACTGTCTTGAAAAAAAGGGAAACTTTATTTATTTATTTTTGTACAGGGGTCACAACATACATTTTAGATGGGGGATCCGTGGACGAAATACATACATTAATTTGGGGGTCCTTGTCATGACATCTGGAAACAAGCCCAAAATAAGCAACTACACTTTAGAAACAAGCCTAAAAAAAAACGCAAACCCGCAAAACTACCAATATTTACAAGTAACTTTACAGAAAAAAACAAGCCCAAAGTCGATTATAATAAGCGGACATGGCAACACTATGCATGAGGCTCTGTTGACTGGATCGTCTGCTCTGATCTAATCTAATCATGGGATGAGGGCTCCCCCTGCTGGCATCTGTGAGAAGCTACAGTTTCGACTGGTCCAGTCTATGGGGAGAAAAAAGGCTATTTCAGTGTCCACTTGTTCAGTGGTTTTGCAACCAGTGGTGTAAAGTAACTAAGTACATTTACTCAAGTACTGTACTTAAGTACAATTTTGAGATCATTTTACTTTACTGGAGTAGTAGTTCTAATTGTCTATACTTTTACTTTTACTTTTACTTTTACTTTTACTTACTACTATCCACTGCATCTCAGAGGCAAATATTGTACTTTTACTCGTACAAAAAACGTACATACATTAACCACTTTAGCCTTATTTTATACCTAAGCTATTTGAAAATAGCCGATCTACAAGCTCAGACGCGTTGTGAGCTTGTAGATCTGCTATTTTCAAACATTTTAGTACTTTAACTTTTGGTACTTTAAGTACATTTTTATACCAATACTTTTGTACTTTTACTCAAGTAAATTTTCTGGACTTTTACTTGTAACAGAGTATTTCTACATAGCAGTATTGATACTTTTACTTAAGTAAAACATTTGAGTACTTTTTCCACCACTGTTTGCAATGTGGGGGGGATCTATGTGTCGAAGTGTCTCTGGGCATGGCGTTTAACCCCTAACTGCTCCCTAAGCGGTGTACTATTAGCGCTCACTGCTCCTAATATAGCTATATAATGGGAGGAAGGTAAATACAGAGGACAAATTTAACATTATGTGCAAATATACAGTGACAGAAATGGCCTAAAAGTAGTGGGGACCATTATTGTTATTATTATTACTATTACTATTATTATTATTATTATTATTATTATTATTATTATTATTATTATTACCCTTATTATTATTATTATTATTATTACTTTAAATCGTCACTCAGTGTGCGCTCATGTGTTGTAGATAAGCAGCCATACTTTGTCATATTCCTCATCATTTGTGTACTCACCAGTGGTGTAAAGTAACTAAGTACATTTACTTAAGTACTGTTCTTAAGTACACTTTTGAGGATTTATTTTACTTTACTGGAGTGTTTCCCATTTTCAGTACTTTTACTTCTACTCCACTACATCTCAGAGGCAAATATTGTACTTATGCTCCACTACAATTATTTGAAAACTACTTTGCAGGTTTAGATTATTGTCACAAAACACACATTAACCACTTCAGCCCTACATATATTTCTGCCATTTGAAAATAGCCGATCTACAAGCTCACAATGCTATTTTCAAAAGATTTGTATACGTTTTGAACTTGTGAAATGGGACATTCTGCACAATGAGTACCATAGAGCGCCATTCGTACACATTCTCGTGTATAGACGCCATCCAGGGCCGTACATCCTGCTGTATACTGTGAAGAACCACCAGACAATGAAGGGGATTTCTCATTGTAAATGTGCGCCGTTGTCTTTCTCTGTGTCTTTATGCAGAGGACGTTTTAACCAAGGATGCAGGAGAATGTGCAATATGCCTGGAGGAGCTGGTTCAGGGAGACACCATCGCACGCCTGCCCTGCCTCTGCATTTACCATAAAGGGTAAGACTCTACGCCATTGGTTCTCAAAATATGGTCCGGGGACCCCCAAGGGTCACCAGGGGGTCCCCAGCAAAATGAGTTAATATAGCGTCACAATCATTTTAACCACTTTAACCATATTTTATACTTTGGCTATTCAAAAAATCACAGATCTACAAGCTCATAGCGCGGCACCGAGTGCTGCGCTATGAGCTTGTAGATCTGGTATTTTTGAAAGATCCCTGCCACAAAATATTTTGAGATGGGGCGGTCGGCAGCCAAATACATATCATTTTGGGGGTCCTTGACATGAAAAGGTTGGAGAACCACTGCTCTACTACACCAGTGGTTCCCAACTAACGAAATATGGCAGATCTACAAGCTCACAACGTGTCGATTTTCGTTGTGAGCTTGTAGATCTGCTATTTTCACTACTTTGCAATTAAAAAAAAAAAGATTTAATGGGAATTATTAGATTTTCTCATTTTATTTATGAAATACTTTTGAAAAAAATTGGAATTGTTTTTAACTGATGAAAAGTTGTGATTCTTTTTGTTGAATTTTTAAAAAATCTTTTGAAATAATACATAGGCCTGTATTTGTTTAAATGTAGGAAACGGAAAAAAGGTGCGACCCATAAAAATTGGTCCGCGACCCAAAGATGTTTGGGAAACAAAAGTGCTCTACTCTGACGGTCCATTGTGGTCCTGTTTGTACACTCACAGAGTTAAATTAACACTAAACACTCAGCATTTTTTAAGATTTTCAAAAAAATAGCAGATCTACAAGCTCACCACTGTAGATTAACGATGTTTGAATAGTCAAAGTATACAACAGGGTCAAAGTACAGATTCTGAGCTTATCTTTAGCTAATTCTGCTGGTTGACCCCTCCTGTAAACCCCTCGGGGAACCCCTGGCTGTCCCCCGGACGGACCCCACCTGAAGAACCACTGGTAGAGAATACCGACGTCACTACAAAAGCCTGGCAGATGAAAAGCGTTATCACCCATAAACGTTGCACTTTCCACTGGCAGTATTTGCATTCCATAAGCGTGCCATGTGCCTACGACGAGGCGCTTTGTTTGTATAGCACTTTTCATCAGTGGTGGAAAAAAGTACTGAAAT
Organism: Gymnoscopelus braueri; assembly: GCF_963280865.1. Lineage (NCBI taxonomy): Eukaryota > Metazoa > Chordata > Actinopteri > Myctophiformes > Myctophidae > Gymnoscopelus > Gymnoscopelus braueri. The sequence goes on along the minus strand of NC_137605.1, from coordinate 42,983,256 downwards.
GTTTTATTAAGTAAAAGTATCAATACTGCAATGTAAAAAAGTACTCTGTTACAAGTAAAAGTCTGGAATTCAAAATTTACTTGAGTAAAAGTACAAAAGTGTTGGTGTCAAAATGTACTTAAAATACCTAAAGTAAAAGTACTACATTTTTTGAAAATAGCAGATCTACAAGCTCACAACGCGTCGCATCGCGACGCGTTGTGAGCTTGTAGATCTGCTTGTAGGTCTGCTATTACTATTTTCAAATAGCCTAGGTATGAAATAGGACTGAAGTGATTAATATATTTATAATGTAATCATTTATATCTGCAAAGTAACTAGTAACTAAAGTTTTCAAATAATTGTAGTGGAGTAAAAGTACAATATTTGCCTCTGAGATGTAGTGGAGTAGAAGTAAAAGTCTAGACAATTGTAAATATTTCAGTAAAGTAAAAGTACCTAAAAATGTTACTTAAGTACAGTACTTGAGTAAATGTACTTAGTTACTTTACACCACTGTAAACCGTTGCACTTTCACTGGCAGTATTTGCATTCCATAAGCGTGCCATGTGCCTACGACAAGGCGGTTTGTTTGTATAGCACTTTTCATACACAAAGGCAGCTCAGAGTGCTTTACATAAGGCACCAGAGATCATCTGTGGTGTATTTTAGGTTTTGACAGCAGAGTGGAGACAGATAGAACAGCGGTGGTGGAAAAAGTACTCTGAATTTTTTACTTAAGTAAAAGTATCAATACTGCAATATAGAAATACTCTGTATACGTAGAAAGTACTCATTATACAGAATGTCCCATTTCAAGTTTTCAAATGTATAAAAATCTTTTGAAAAAAGCAGATCTACAAGCTCACAATGCGTTGCATCGCGACGCATTGTGAGCTTGTAGATCGTCTATTTTCAAAATATATATATAGGGCTGAAGTGGTTAATGTTTGTTTTGTGATAATAACCAAATCTACAAAGTAACTAGTAACTAAAGTTTAAAAAAAACTTTAGTGGAGTAAAAGTACAATATTTGGATCCGAGATGTAGTGGAGTAGAAGTAAAAGTATTGAAAACTGGAAATACTCTAGTAAAGTAAAAAAAATACCTCAAAATTGTACTTAAGTACAGCACTTAAGTAAATGTACTTAGTTACTTTCCACCACTGCAGACAGAACAGCGTGTTGTGTACCTGGGCCACGGTCCATCTAGCTGAATGCTGCATCCATTTATCACTCTGACACTTATAACTCACCCAGCTCTCTGTCTGTCTGTCTCTCTGTATGATGAAGAGGCACTGTAGTTTTATTATTCCCTGCCTGTATCGAAATCTACTTGATAAGAAAGTCTGTTTAAGTGTATGTCATTCTGTCTTGTGTCATCAGTAAATCTCTCTCTCTCTCTCTCTCTCTCTCTCTCTCTCTCTCTCTCTCTCTCTCTCTCTCTCTCTCTCTTCATGGTGTCTTCCACTCTCTTGTCTTTTAACAGCTGTATCGATGAGTGGTTCGAGGTGAACAGATCGTGTCCGGAGCACCCATCAGACTAAAGGGCCTTGTTGTGTTCTTTTGCACAGGTAAATGTGCAGCACACTCGTCATCACATCTGATCAATTTTTTTTATTCTGCTTATTTTTCAAAAAGGTGCCCAGCCGCTTCTATAAGTGGCTTTGTGTGTTTGTTTGTCTCTCTCGCTCTGTCTGCAGCACGGACACCTGCAACTGATTAGCAACTGATTACAAACAACAGTAAAAAGAAAAAGTGTGTGTGTACATCAAGGGCCCAGCATCCGCCTTTGAAATTGAGTCTATATAGGAAGTGACAGTTCATAAGAATGGCCTGTAGTTTCGTTGCTTTTACCCTGCTGGTGTCAGAAGAAATAACTCTCAATGCAAGTGTTTTTTGCCAAACTTTAGACTAGATTTTATTACCTTAATAAACATTGTAATAAATACTATATGCTTCCAGTCGCTATTTTAAAGTCTTCTTTCAACCATCATGATATGCGTTTTGGTAAATTATGGTCCCATTTATTTTAAAATTGATGATAAAGTAGGGTATGCTCTCGGAGGGGGGGGATGATTTGATTGACAAGCTACACAACCAATAGCATTCATTCCCTGCCCCCGCTCTCTATTGACAAGCTACTCAACCGATATGACGCGATATAGAAAGATGGCGGATTTGAAATTGCTGAAAAATAGGCTTAATTTACGGTCTGTAGAGTCTATGGGCATAACGCTGTCCATTCTTTTTACAGTCTATGGTGCTATACACGCATACGTGCCCGTTACTTATAAACACACTCATCAAAGGCAGCGTTTACCTCATACTGGGTGTGATTTTAGATTTTTATAATTCAATGTTTTTCATTGGTGTGCTTACGTCTGTCCTCTGACAGGTATCAATGCTCCCACAGATGGAAGAGTGATCCGGTTTCACCGACGACGACGACGACGACGACAACACAGCCAACAATGTGAAACCCCCTCCCCACTTCCTGGGTGCCATGGAGACTGCTGGACACTGTGACGTCTGTGGCCAGTGTGACACTGACCTACCTACCTACCGCTTCTCCTCATGCTTCTCCAGACCCTCCTCTTCCAATCCCATAATGACCCAGACCTCCACCCCCCCCCCCCCCCCGGACATCCTATAGTAACACGGTGTGCCATAACTCATTAAAAGCAATCTTCAGGGATACACCATATTTTGCTGACCGCACCACATCCGCACGCACACGCAATCTCGTCCTGGACATATATACGGACGGACAAAGGGACACACACCCCCCCCCCCCAAACGACCAGGTTTAACCACACAGAGACTTATTTTGTGGGAGTTAACGCCAACTCAGATGCACAGCTGTCTCAATCAGGAAAAAAAACAGTTGTCGGCGGGTGTAACCACTCCCACTCCCGGTGAGTGGAGCAGAAAAGGACGCCCTTTTTTGGGGGGAAAACGCTTGGACACGCCTCGGCGATCGGCCACCGAGCGCGCGCCGCCGCCGTCGTTATTACCTGACGTTTAACTCCTCCTTTTTCCTTGATGTTGACTCTTCCTCTTCCTCCTGATTTGACAGAAGATCAGTTTTTTTGATTTTTTTTAGCTGATTGTACACCAGGACACTGGAGCAGGTGGAGACAGCGGGGTCAGAGGTCAGTGGAAGGTATAGCCGTAGGAGTGCAACAATCAATCAAACCAATAAATTTTAATCCATTATAAAAAATTATCAATAATCGATACTATTATAATATCATCAATTCATAATCGATTCCTATTTTGGGCCGTGTCGTTATAGGCAAAAGGTTTACAAACAATTCAAAAACTGTGGAAATAGGGGATTTACAAGCTCGATGCAATGTGGTGTCAGCTTTTATTTTCACAGTTTTTGCTCTGACAATGCCGTTGTGTGACGGAGTAAGTGGTTAATTGATTCGTTGATATATAATTATTTTTTTATATAAATAAATAAAACGTAAAATAATGGATAGTTGCAGTCCTATATAGAGTTTATACCTTCCTTTGTCTTCATTATCTCTCCGCCAAATAGCCGAATTTATACCTTGTCGTATGACGGTATCGCATGCCGGAAATGTGCGTTGTGTCATAAAAGGCACTCGGGACAGGTGCAACGTAAGTAAGCAAAGTAAGTAAGCCTGACCCAGCCATGTGGCCCATAGGGCCGGAGCCAATCTCCTGTTTTTGTAGCGTGTGTCGGCTTGATGAGTACAACCCCTGGACTTGATCCCCAAACAGTGGTGGAAAAAGTACTCACATGTTTTACTTAAGTAAAAGTATCACTACTGCAATATAGAAATACTCCGTTAAAGTATAAGGCCGGAATTCAAAATGTACTTGAGTAAAAGTACAAACGTATTGGCATCAAATTGTACTTAAGGTACCAAAAGTAAAAGTACTCATTATGCAGAATGTCCCATTTCAAGTTTTCAAATGTATACAAATCTTTTGAAAATAGCAGATCTACAAGCTCACAATGCGTCGCATTGAGAGCTTGTAGATCGGCTATTTTCAAATGGCTAAAAGGTATATAGTGATAAAGTGATTATTGTATGTTTTGTAATAATAATCAAAATATACTAAGTAACTAGTAATTAAGGTTTTCAAATAAATGGAAAAATAGTGGAGTAAAAGTACAATATTTGGATCTGAGATGTAGTGGAGTAGAAGTAAAAGTATTGGAAATTGGAAATACTCAAGTAAAGTACAAATATCTCATAATTGTACTTTAGTACAGTACTTAAGTAAATGTACTTAGTTACTTTCCACCACTGCCCCCAATCCAACCCTGGATGCTGAGTGCCAAGCAGGGAGGCATGGGGTTGCATTTTTATAGTTTTTGGTACAAAGTACCATCTCTTTAACCCCTTTTAGCAAAAATACAAAGTCTGCATTCATGTAATGGTAACATAACTGTGTAAACACTAGGTAATTAACACCATTGTGCTCTTAAGTACACCATCTTATTCAATATTGCCATGAAAGCCTCATCATTATTATATATAATATAATTCCCATGTAAATGAATATGTTAATTTCCATAAGACAGCCTGTTTTTGGCACATGATAGTACTATACATTTGGTCAAGGAACCAGAAAAACTGGCAGTGTTTCATATGTCAACCCAACACATTTCTCCTTAGAACAATGGGCAAGAAATGTAAACAAACATGTAAACAAATGGGACAATTTTTTTTATTTTGGCTGTTAAGAATGCAAACAGAAAAAAATTATTCAGGTTCGGGATACCAATTTATCCAATCAGGAGAAGGAAAAGAAAAACTGTAAAAATCCTTTTGACCAAAACATATCACTTACGCTACCTTTAACCATTTCTAGGCCCTATAGAATTCCTCATTACTATTGCGTGACGCGTCGCATCTGTGAGCTTGTCGCTGGGCTATTTTCGGCGCGTGGAAAACACTGTCATACAGCGGATGGGTAAATCCGGCTTCTCTCTGCCTCTTCCACCGACTGTGTCTATACATGTGCCTTTCTTTCTGCCCCGGGGCCTGGACAGGACAGGAGCCTTGGATAGGGGTCCTGGACAGGGGCCCTGGACAGGGGCCTGGACGGAGGCCCTGGACACGGGGCCCTAAAACAAGGGCCTTCCACGTGCGTGAGGCCCCAGGGACGTGCACACTCATGGGACTCGTGAAGACGGTCACAGCACTTTGGCCTGAGCTGAATACGACGGTGCATTCGCTATCTCTGTACCGCACCACTGCTACTGTAACTGGTTCTCAAACTTTTTTCATTTCAAGGACCCCCCCTCCCATAACTCTGAGAGTGTGCAGAATACATTTGGGGGCGGCTATAGCCGAGTGGTTAGTTAGGTCCCAGGTACGATTCCAGCCCTCGGCAAATGTGACAAAGTGTCCCTGAGCAAGATACTTAACCCCTAACTGCTCCCCCCTCCGTGCTCCTCTGTGGGTCAGCACTCAGCTGGGTGAAGCTGAAAACGTATCCAAAAAAGAAAATGTGTACACTCTCAGGGTTACAGACCTGTGCGGGTTCATTTGGTTCCTAATTATTAATCCTTTAGCCAGGGGGGAACCCCCTCAGGGACCCCTGGGTGTCCCCAGACCCCACTTTTTGAGAACCACTGTACTGGATTATATCACCCTGGCAGCTGTGCTGAGATTTAGAAGTGCCGGTGATTCCCAGTCCAACCACGTGGTGGCACTGTGGAGCAACAAACTGTGGAAGCAAAACACACTGGATGGAGTGTGTGATTTGGGCTCCTAGGCACCCTCTGGACAGAGACGAAGAATGTTCCTTTTCTTTTTTGTTTTTGTTTTTTTGTTTGTAGCAATACTGTGTACTTCTGGGTCATGAGGTTGTACAAGCTGAACCCCAGGCAAAAAAAAAAACTATTCTCTTTGTACATAGTCTAGCCTTTTTACAGGGTTCACCCACCCGCCCACACACACACACACACCTCACTCACGTTCACGTTTTGTTTTTCAATCACTTTATTTATCATGATTTTGTTTTCATTGGTTATGCAAGTGGTTTTATGTATGTGTGTGTGCAAATTTGACATTCAGCGTGTTTTTTAGTCTTCTGTCTATAAAAGAATTGTAGCGGAGAAAAAACAAGCAAACAAATTGGCCTTAAAAGCAAACAGAATGACGTTCACCACTTTGTCCTCCTCGTGTCGTGTTTTTTGTTGTCTGCAATAGCTGTCTAAAGATAGCACACCAAGCTACTAGTTTGTTCAGATAAACTCCATTAACCTCTCGGCGCATCGCCAACGGATATGGGAGTGACAGAGAGAGAAGAAACGGTTAGTTAGGCCAGTGGTTCTCAACCTGTGGGCCGGGGCACACTGGTGGACCGTGAGGATACTGCAAGTGGGCCCCCAACTAATTGGAAAAACACAAAACTTTTAATGATAATATAAAACTAAATGAATGTAAAAATAATGTAAAAAGAAAATGTCATGGTTTTTTGTCCTTTACAACTTTGAATTGTGATACAGATCAATAGGAATCCCACCCATCTGATGAGTCAGATGAGGGGGCCGCGAAGTGGGCCCTGATCCAAAAACGTATGAGAACCACTGAGTTAGGCCATGCCAAAAACCTGTCAATCAGAGAGAGAGAGAGAGAGAGAGAGAGAGAGAGAGAGAGAGAGAGAGAGAGAGAGAGAGAGAGAGAGAGAGAGAGAGAGAGAGAGAGAGAGAGACTTCACGAGAATATCAGGTCATTTCAGTCTCTGTTTAAAAAGGCCTTGAGATATTTAACTTTTAGGGTTTAAGAGCTTTTTAAATACACGCTGCTAACTACTGAGGACATCTGTCATCTCTGCTGTCATTTGGCATGTCATTGATGACCAATCTGAAGATGTGGGTATCATGTTGTTAAGAGGTTGAATTAACCACTTAAACCCTATGTACTTTGTCCTAACTGGACTCCCCCCCACAGGGGTCTGTGTACTCGGGGCCCCCTTCCTTTTTCCCCCTCTAGACCAAATATCTCTTTGCCGAAACATATCCGGTCATGAACCTGCCTGCACAGTTCAGTTGTGAAACCCACTGCTCATCATTTCTATCCAAGCTAATTTCCACTAAACGTTTCTCAGCAGACACAGAATATAACTCAGCCAAAGCAATGACAAATTCCCCTCATGATGATGATGATGAGTAAAACTATTGCTTATACATCCTGACGGGAGTTCCCCCTGTTTGCACAACCAGCGACAACAGAAATGTCCAGTTGTATCCGGTGTTGTACCCACGTGAACCACTTAAACCCTTGGATGACCCAAGTCCCCCGGTCCTTTTTCCTCCCCTCTACGCCCCATATCTCTTCTGCGAAAATAGCCGATCTACAAGCTCACAACGTGTCATAACGTGACACGTTGTGAGCTTGTAGATCAGCTATTTACGCCAAACATCCCCCCCCCCCCAAGAATAAGGAGCGCTAGGAGCGCATGTGGTTAACCACCTCGAACTCCCCCAGTTCAGTAATTTGACAAAACGATAACAGTGGAGCGGCTCAAGAATGTGTAGCATCCCGACACCATCCTGTGTTGTAATAAATTGTATGGGGGAAGAGCGTGAGAGGCACTGAGGATACAATACCAGGACAGCCTTATAATATAGTATGAGCTACTGCATAACCAGTCGAGCACCTTGCAATCCCCATTTTGGTTTAATCTTTTAATCTTTTTTGTCTTTATTGGGGCGGGTGGGGGTTAGCAGGGAGGCGATCCTCGTACGTGTGACTGTACGTTTATTTGCTGCTTATGCTTCTGTTCTGAGCCCATATCGGTCCAAAGTCGATCGATGTTTGTCCAAAATCTTATCTACGTGGCACATGAATACTCCATGTTTAATCAAAAGTGTTGCCTATAGGGACATCTTGAAGTGGGCTGTCTTGGAGGATGAGGGTTAGCCTATATACTTGATGGTAGATTAATGATATATTTTTACCCATTGGCAATAAGTATAACTCATTAATTGAATGGAGAATGATTGCTTTGTGAGGAAAGTAAACTTCACAACTGAAAAGACAAAGAGAGAACATAAAGCAAAGTAATTTATTTTGGTAATTCATCCCAGTGTACTTTAACAGGTATAAAAATACTGTACATGCCTAGATTTGTTTGTTTATTTTTATGTTCTGGAAATTTGTTGTCATAAAGTACATGTTATAACATTCCATTTATGTAAAAAAGAATGTACAGAAAGGAAATTAAAAGAGCAAATCCTTTGAATAACACCCCTGTTGCATTTTCTGTGCCCTACTGCAGCGGTTCTCAACCTTTTTATGCCACGACCCCCCAAAATAATCATATGTGAACTGATGACCCCCTCACCCTGACAAGCATTTGGAATTGTACTGTAGGTGTTGAGGCATTACATTTAGTTTGACTTGGTTCCACAGATAAATATCGTGAAAATAGCCGATCTACAAGCTCAGATCGCTCCCTGTCTGGAACCACAGGTTGAGAACCACTGGCTTACAGCATGCCACTTGTTCTGTCGCTAGGACATCTCAAGGAACCATGACCATAGACAGGCAAGAATACTCGAAGAACATTTCTGAGGGAGGTTTCACTATGAAGGAGAGTCACAGTCATACATGAACCCTAGCATTGCTATTCTGAGGAGAACTTTATCCAAAAATAGCATATCTACAAGCTCACAACGCCTCGTGCCGCGAGGCGTTGTGAGCTTGTAGATCTGGGGTTTTTTTTCGGCAAATACATTTGGTGTAGAGTAAAAAAAGAGCAGACTAAGTACAGAGGAAAAGGTCAAGTTTACGAAGTATTGACGGTTCAGGTGGTTAAATGTCTGAAAATATATTAACATGAATCCAACACTGATGACAGTGCTGTCAAACAAGTCTATGAAGCTACAGTGTCTATGAAATCTGTTGAAAAGTTTAATAAGCAACACAATTTTATACAATATGTAGTGGGGGGTCCCTGCTTCATCTCTCTCTCAGCTAGAGGGTCCTTGGCATGAAAAAGCGTTGAAGACCCGTGAGCTAGATGTTTATGATGTAAACAAATTAATGCTTTTAAAATCCATCTGTTTACGTTTATGTTAAATTCTGACGTCTAGTTTAGCCAATCTACAAGTTCACAACGTGTTGCAATGCAACCGTTAATATCGGTTACAAAAAAAAGAAGTTGAATTTTTTTTGCATATAATGACATGCCCAAAATAGGGATGCTAGGTTGAGTGTGGTTAACACTAAACCCAGGCAATGCTGAAATAGTGAAATGAAAGTTATTTAGTTTTTGTTCATGCCAATTTAAATAACTGTAAACCTTACAGTAACAGATGTGGTGTTCATGTGCAATTCACCAGGGAACTAGAAAAGAGAACTAAAGTCCATTGGCTTTGCTTCATTGGCTGTTTATGGAGCAAAACATAAAACATACTTAAACACTGTTTATAAATAAAGTCCCTCTGCCCAAAGAGGAAGTAAAGTAACTGATGCACCCAATCAATTTATTCTTAGAAATTCAGATTCTTAATTTTATATTTTAGAAAACAGAATTGGGGGAAAAGTCTGGACACAAATACTTATCCTGACCTGGGAAATACTCAAATCAAATTCTTTTCCATACTTGCGTTAGGAACCCTAATGATATTAGGAACCCTCATAATACTCTTAAGGAGAGGTAGAAAGGTATGTTTTTAATGTGGAAACATCAGCACTTGACGGTGGAAGTTCAAGTTGTTGGCACAAATGTCTCATCAGTGGAACTTGAGTCTTTTTTCAGCTTCAAACAGCTTCTCTTCCTCGTCGGAGACACGGTTTCCTTTGATACTGTTGGAGATACATTCACAACATACCACCACACCACAACAACCAGGAATTAGTAGGAAATCAACCAGCTGAGAAGAGCGATACAAGACCCACGTTAACTTCATAACTACCCTTCATAAAGAAAATTGAAGAGCGGGGAGACTACATACAACCACCCCAATTGTATAAGTTATATTGTATTAACATACTCTACCATACAGATTGGACAAAATTAAATTTTATTCATTAAACAAAGAGCTGTTTTTGAAAAAAGTGCCGCTTTATGTGAAACATTGGAAGTACTTCTTCCACCACTGTTTAGACAGGAAAATGGTTCCTTACTAGACCTCTTTGATGAATGTGTTGACAGACAGGGCTTCAGAGAGCAGCCTCACTCCATCCACAGTCAGCTGGTTATTGATTAACCTGCACACACACACACAGCAGAACAAGCTTCAAGCTGACAATAACATGGGTCAATGACGTGACATTTAGTTGCTGTCAGGGCAGAAACCTCTTATCTCCATGCTTTAACTTTTTGTTTTTTGTAAATTAAGGCCCCACTTGATCATACTACAGCCTCACACAAAAGCATCAAAAGTTTGGTGCCGCGTTTCAAGCTTGTAGATCTGCTAATTTTGCTATTTTTGAATTCTGAAAAGTAGACTAACTGTTTTGGACATATGAGGTTTCCAACCGACGGAGACGATTTGTTTTGTGTACAAAACCCCAGCATCCACATTCTGGGTTGTCACTGACGTGGGATTTGGGATCCAACCGGAGGTTTGGGCAAACCCCGCCCCTGGAGAGCCGCGGTAATCCTTAATTAGAGCATAGTGTATATAGGTGGGCCTTGCTGTATGTTATGCCACGCAGTCAGAACACTTTAAAAAAAAAACTACAAGACAGTTCTTGTGCATTTGTGCAGTAGGAGAGGCGTTCTCAATCGATATCAATATAGCATTTTCTGCTGAGGAAACAGCAATGAAAGCGTCCATTTACAGGCAAAATAATATATTCTCATCTATTCATCTATATCATTATCACAGGGATGCGGGGGTTAACAGAGCTGTTCCACTCGAAACATATCGTGAAATATCAACTCGCACGTTCGCTCCTACATTATTTTATAATCTAATCCTATAATAAGGCCAGCAGAGAAGTATATAACAGACGAGCGTATTTTAACAGTTGACAAACGGATGCACAAGACGGCCGTCTCCATCTATTTATAAATTCTGTAATAAACTCTTTGGATATAGCCAGCAATTATTAACCTATATGACAGACTAGCGTATGTTAAAGGTAGGGTAAGTGATTTGCAATTATTCAAATAATTGCAAAATGGGTCTATGTTCTGATAGTGCTCGTTACTATAGAGTGTCCTGTCCATATAAGGAGTCTCCATGTCTCTCCAGCTCTTTATAAAACAGAAAATGCATTTTCGTTTCAGTTTCAGTTTCATTTCCAATTTTATCCAATCAGGATAGAGAACTCAATCAGGATATAGATTAAACAAGTGAAATTGGAAGTGATGACACTAAGAAATGAGCTGGCAAAATTAGAACTGGAACACTATAAAAATGAAGCTTAAAAATGGGTACTTTCTCCTGATTGGCTGAGATTTTGACACCTACCAAAAAAATTATGTTGTGTTTATTAAAGAGCTGGAGAGACGGGGAGACTCCTGTTACTGAACAAACACACTATAGCAATGATTACTATCAGAATATAGTGCTTTAACCTTTAAAAAAAATACTTTTTGTTTTAACCCAAAAATATCACTTACCCTACCTTTAACAGCAACAGTTGACAAGAGATGCAATGTCCATCAGATATAGATTCTAGAAACAGCCAGCCAATGGAGAAGGTCGGGGGGGGCGCGGTTTGGATTCCGGCGGCTCTCCGGGGGCGTGTGTGTGTGTGTGTGTGTGTGTGTGTGTGTGTGTGTGTGTGTGTGTGTGTGTGTGTGTGTGTGTGTGTGTGTGTGTGTGTGTGTGTGTGTGTGTGTGTGTGTGTGTGTGTGTGTGTGCAGTATAAATGCGTGCATGTTGTTCTGACCAGAGGCTAGACAGTCCCGTGTTGCTTCTAAGCAGCTCAGCCAGATGTGGGGCCACGTCATCAGACAACTCATTCTCCACCAACCTGAAACCGTAGAGTTTTTAATGTACAGTTGTACTGTATCAAGAACAACAACTATAAGCGTTACATTTCCTTATGGGAAATATGTGGTGCGTGAGGTCGATCTACAAACTCACAGTCAGCTTATTAGATCTGCTATTTTCGCTGAATGTTCACCCTAGAATATGGATGCTAGGGGTCCATGTTGTTAAAGGTGGTCTGACATAATTAAGTTACATATTTATTGCATTTAAACCGGAAAAGCATATGTGTCATTTTATATTTTAGCGTTGGCTGTTCAAAAATAGCAGACAAGCTCACAGCACATCACTTCGTGCCGCACTGCGAGCTTGTACATCTGCTATTTTTGAAAAATGTAAAGAAATCTTGAAAGTGTGAGAACTACTGACTAATTATGCATTTATACATTGGCTATTCAAAAATAGCAGATCTACAAGCTCACAGTTCGTCACTGTACATCTGCTGTTTTTTAATATTCTTTTTAAATGTCAAAAATGTTTGGAAGCTTTTTTTTTTTTTTTACATAAATCGTCTCTTCTGGGGGTGCCTGGCACAAAACATTTCCAGACAGGGGTCCACGGCCAAATACATATTCATTTGGGGGTCCTTGGAACGAAAAAGGTTTGAGAACTACTGGCCTAAATGGTCCACCAGGGGTCCTCACCAGAAGATCCTGAGGCAGGTATTCTCTTTGAGCGCTTCAGCCAAGCTCCTCCCACCTTCAGATGTGATGCCGTTGGCGGAGAGACTAGAAGAAAAGACATCCAGCATTTATATATTTACTACCATATCAAATGAGTTGATTTCAACCAATAGGCTCCCCTGGCTTGATACCCGGACGTACTGTACGGTACGCTCACCTCAGGTTGGTGAGACTCGGGTGTTTCCTCAGAGCAGCTGCAAACGCTTTCGCTCCCTTGTCCCCGATGGTGTTCCCCCACATTCTGAAAAACAGTGACGTTGTAACAGTGGTTCTCTACCTTTGTCTGGATCCGGGCAAACTTGAACATCTCGTAAACGTACACGGCCCACCCATCTTTCGGCTGCCGTGTTAAGTGGTCAGATAGGTAGGCCGTGTGCATTTTCAGAGCATGTTTATTTGAATGATCAATCAATCAATCAACCAATCAATCAATCAATCAATCAATCAATCAATCAATCAATCAATCAATCAATCATGTTCTGGCTTGGATCAATGGAACTAACCACTTACCACTTTCGCACCTTATGCTTAACCTCATGTACATACTGTATCTGCTGGGCTTATGCTATGTGTACTGTATGCATGTAGATACAGTATCTTAATTTATCTTATGTTGCCTACCATATGCATATTTAATGTTAGATTTTTTTCTCCCTTACTGGAAAACAACAGATATTATGGAGCTTACCCCAAAACAAACTTCAGCAACTTCTTTACACCTGTAAACCAGTGATTTTCCAATTAAGTTGATGAACTAACGTATATATAGAGACTTTAAGTTCCTATTTATGACAATGAAAACTAATTTTAAAGAAAGGTTTTAAAGAAAGAATGCCATGACTTTTCTTTTAAGTAATTTTTTATATTAATGTTATATTATCAATAAAATGTTGTGCCCACATGCAGTTAACCCACAGGTCGGGAATTGTTGCAATATAATCAACGTGTATGAAAACATTTAGACGCAAGGGTCGCTGTGAAAGGCTGGTCAACTCTTACCCCACGTCAAAAATACATGTGCTCTTCTGAATGGCGCTGGCCAAATATTGCCCTCCGACGCTGGTGATTTTGTTCTTGCCAATCCTAACGGTAACAGAGTTATGTCAACGTCAACATCAGAATTAATTAAACAACAACATCCCTCATTTATAAGACATCCTCTTTGAAAACTCTATAACATACTTGACAGTTCGAAGCTTTGGGCACTCTTCAATTATCTGTCCAACAAGCCTGGCTCCAACATCTGTGATGTGATTGTTATAGAGCCTGAAAAGAGACAGATCAATACATTCAAGTCAGTTTAATCACTTTTATATTCTGCCTATCGAATAAAGTTAAACCAATGTTAGACATTTCCTCAAGTTGTCACTTTCAAAATGCATGATGCTGTGATGTTCTATACTTTATTATACTTTTACTAGGGCGATGCCCGTAAGGGTGGCATCCCCCTGGCAGACAGGCACACACACACACACACACACACACACACACACACACACACACACACACACACACACACACACACACACACACACACACACACACACACACACACACACACACACACACACACACACACACACACACACACACACACACACATATACACACACACACACACACACACACACACACACACACACACACAGATTTATAAATGGATTACTTACCCCAGGTACTCCACCAGTTTGTGTTTACAGAGCTCCTCTGCCAACACCACCATACTGCTGTCAGAGATCTGGTTAACAGACAGCCTGGGAACACACAGATAGAAATCAAATTGACCTCAATGTATTGAATCGATTAATATAATACATGAAACCTCTTTTTATCCTGTGTGTGTGTATGTGTGTGTGTGCGTGTGCGTGCCTCACCTCAGCACCGTCATCTTGCAGAACGATGGCTTCAGCTGCATGACCCCGTAGTCACTGATATTGTTGTTGTCCAGGTCCACTCCTATGGGCTTGTCGCGGTGCTGCAGCACAAAGTTCAGTGCGCTGCAGTCGGCCGAGCACACGTTGCAGTACGCCACCTTAATGAAGCTGGCCGTGATGCCCTTGGCCGCCAGCTGTGCCACGTCCTTCCTTCCTGTCTCGTAGATGCACCGCAGCATCCACAGGAAGTGGGGCAGCACGTGCACCATCTTGGTGCCCTCGTTGGTGTAATGGGGCAAGCCACGCAGGTGGGACTTGACACTGGTGGAGAGGTACGATTTGAGGAAGTCTCTTTTTTTCTTCAACAACACCGGAGGTGCTGTGTGCTCCAGCAGGCCCGTGTTTGCCTTGGAAAGCAGTCCACACAAGAAGAGGTTGGCGAACTGAAGGTGCTCCGTGTTTCGGAACGGGTCCTGTGGTCCCGGGAGATTCGGGGACCCGCTGACGCAGGAGGCACAGGGCAGGCATTGGGTCGTCTCCCTCTTACGGCTGCACTCGGTGAAGAACTTGACGACGGCGCTCGTGGCGACCTGCTCGTCCAGCACCAGAGAAAACGCAGCCAAGAAAGACTGCAAGGTCATGTGGAGGAACTCATACGTGGCGGGGCTTCCGCAGGCGTCGTAGTGGCTGACCGGCCGGAGGAACCCCACAAGCAGGTCCTCCTCGGTCAGACCGCAGGCCGTCACTTCCTCCTGGTTGAATATGAAGGTGCCTGTCTGTAGGCCCTGTAGGGCCAGCCGCCCGAAGGCCGCCAGGGGCCTCAATCCTGCTCGGAACGTCTCGGAAGTGCACCTGGCGCTTCTCTTCTTCAAAAGCCCCCCCGGCGGAGGCAGGGCCGAGCGGCTGAGGCAAACCTCGGACAGCAGGAGGAAGACGCCGGTGAGAGTCACGCACGTTTCGGGCAGCGCACAGTTATCGTGCATGTTGTGCAGGTGCTTGAAGCTCTTGAAGACGATCCAGCAGAAGAGCGGTGTGGAGCACAGGCCACAGAGGTGGGGGTTCGCGTCCAGCTGGGTGGTCACCAGGGATCGATACTCCTGCCCCTTGAAGTGCAGGGCGGTGTAGGCCTGGAGGTGAGCCGGGGAGAACCCACGGAGGACAACCTTCTTCCTGATCATGCTGCTCTGGAACTCTGTCCCCGTCCGCGCCGTCAGGACCTTCTGCGAGCCCTGGAGGAGTTTCCCACAGAGCAGACTGATCAGCAGCAGCAGGGGATGCGCCTTGTCGTGCGGTGAGGCGACCGTAGGCATGTTGACCAGATCCAAGTCCCCGTGGATTTCGTCGTAGCCGTCGAACGTGAAAAGAGCCTTCTCCGGAAAGCGGAGGATGTAATTAAACGCCTCGTCGTCCAGATCCTGGTCCGGGTAGCAGTTGTGTCTGAACAGCAGGTCCCGGAGGGAGATCTGGTCTGTGTCTTTGAACGAGCTGAACATTCGACAGCGGAACTTGAAGAAAAACATGGCGTCCGTCTGCAGCTGGCGCTTGGACCAGAGGTTCTGCAGCTTCTGTAGAAGGATGGACTTGCCGACTCCGGCGTCCCCCGTCACGAAGATTGTCTCGGCTCGGTGGTTGAAGACCCCCTCGTCCCCCAGGAGCTGGTCGGGGCTCTCCAGGAAGCCCAGGCTCTCGTTGCAGCCGTTCAGCAGCTCCATCAGGGTGTCGATGTACAGCTCGTCCAGCAGGGTCTCCTCTCGCTGCGCGTAAGACGTGATGAAGTGGGTGTCCCGGCCTAGTTGATCCCTCAGCTTCTCGCAGTACCTGCTGACTGAGAGGGAAACACAATAGTGAGCAGGTCAGTACATGGTGTCTAGATTAGTCAAACTGAGAATCAATATTAAGGAAACATTTATTTTGTGCCAGATATGCCTTTTATTTACAGCACTTCCATCAGCACAATAAAATGCTTCCAATATTATTGCACTTTCAATATTATTGCACCACATCATACACTGTCAGAAATAGGGGTACAGTAGCAGTTTGCAGTTAACCAGTGGGGTCCGGGGACCCCCAGGGGTCCTTGAGGGACATAGGATATTTCTACTAAGCAGTTAAAAGATGCACAGATCCCAACTGTCACAAAAAACTAAGAAGGAATTGTAGATCTGCTATTTTCAGACTGTATATTGTATATCATCATGTGAATACATTTAACAGGAACTAAATGAATCATTCGTCGATTTAGCATTTTGGACTTTGTTGCCTCTCTTTTTACATGACTCTGGTGTGTGGCATCTGAAAAATGTCTTTGGCATGATTGATACCTCTGAGAGCGTGAACAAGGAATTCACAAAACAGGCTTGACTGGTGAATGCCTGGAAAGGTCTGGGACTTCATGTGAAACTCTTCATAAGTACAGTGGCGTTCTAGACCAGAGGTACAGTATAGTAAAAGCCCCTCTTACAGGTACAAACTGTAAGTGTGCTTAGAGTTTCTTTAAACTCTAACCTGCACATACTGTAATTGCACGTCAACGGTACAGCAGGCATACCTACTCTAGAGCAGTGGTTCTCAACATGTGGGTCGGGACCCCCAGGGGGGTCCCCACATGATTTTTGCGGGGTCCACATATGACAGTAAAGTGAGAATTTAAGGACTTTTAAGACCTTTTTCATAGCTAAAAAAAAAGGAAGAAAGAAAATAAAAAAGACGATTACTGCATCAAAAGTAATCAACAAACTATACTATAAAAACTGGTCAAACATTAGCCAAATTGTCACAGATCTTGTAGATTTTCACAATATTTATCTGTGGAACCGAGTCAAACTAAATGTAATGCCTCAACTCCTATAATTCCAAGTGCTTGTCAGGGTGGGGGGTCCCCACTGCAAATATGATTATTTGAGAACCACTGCTCTTGAGGTATAAGTGCACTGGCGGTACCCTAGAGTCTAGAGGGTATTGCTAGTACACATGTACCCTGAAAACTAAATAATAATAATTAGGGATGTTCGATATTGACTTTTTTTTTACCAATATCCGATATACTGATATTGTCCAACCCCGCCTGATTTCCGATACCGATATCAACCGATACCGATATATGCGGGCTTTCTCACCAAAAGTCAACTAATTGAGTTTCACAGTGAGGGGGCGGCCGCCGAGAAGGCCCTGTCACCCCAGGTTCGCTTGTTTGTCTTGGGGGTGTCCAGGAGGTTGGCACCACCCGACCTGAGGGAACGGGAGGGGACGTGGCGTTTGATGAGTTCAGAGAGGTAGCGGGGGGCCTGGTTGTTGAGGGCTTTGTAGGTAGTGATATAGAATTCTGTGCTTGACTGGGAGCCAGTGGAGGTCTTGGAGGACAGGAGTGATGTGGTCCCTGGATCGGGTTCTGGTGAGCAGGTGGGTGCAACTAAAAGGTACAATTCAGTAATACTTACTTAGTAATACAGTACTTACTGGGATCTGTGTTGACCACTTGTATCTTCTGTATGAACTCTGTTGGCTGGTAGTCGATCTCTTTCAGCCACGGCTGAAGGTCTATGTAAGCATCATGCACTTTATAAAGAACATAAATGAAGCACTCACAGGCCTCCTCTCCTTTCCCCTGGACCAGCTCCAAGATTTTGCGTACCTGCAGATTCATAAAGGTAAACAGATTAAAAATGTTAACCACTTAAGCCCTGCTATTTACTGTAGTTCGTTGTTCAACAGTGTCGCACAAAAATAGCCAATCTACAAGCTCACAATGTGTCACGGGTGTGATGCACTGTGAGCTTGTAGATGTGCTATTTCCGCTACTTTGGAAAATATTTGAAAATGATTCAAGATTTACACCTATAATGAACATGCCCAAAAAATGCCAGGCTAAGAGTTTCGGGTATAATTTCTTGCCAATTGGCATGACTTGTGCCAAAACTCCATTCCTCTTTTCATTTTCACTACCTTATCAGGCGCCGTGGTGGCGCGCTGCACTATTTCCACATCCTCCGAACATAGGAAGCCGCCGTGCGCCAGGTTGTCCAAGATGCACTGGGTGCTCTTCACCTGGGAGACCAGGACCTCTCTGTAACAGGTGAGGAGCTGGAGTTTGGTGCCAGGAAGGGGTCCTTCTCCATTATAACCCATCACTCATGAACTACACTATAAGCAGCAGCAGAGGTGACGGGGTCTCGAGTCGACAGATGCCAATAAGTCAACTTGAGTTGCTTTTCTTGACCTGAAAAACATAACAAATAATAATAATTTTTTTTAAATAATTTATTTTGGCTTTATAATGACATTGGACTTGAATTGACGTGTCGGGTTGTGAAAATGTTTCACTTAATTGTGACTTGCCTTTATATTTTACGAGAGAAATAAGCAACCAGGTCTATGAAAACAAGCACAAAAGAAGCGACAAACACATGAGCACTTTAAACCTATATACTGTACAAGCTCTACAATCTAAGCTCTCGCGACGCGTTGTGAGCTTGTAGATCTGCTATTTTCAAGAATCTTGGGGAAAAAGTGGAACATTTGAAATATTTTTCAAACATTTTAACAACCCGTGCCAGATTTGTGTTGTTAAAATGTTTGAAAAATATTTAAAACATTTGTACATATTAATTTGGGGGGTCCTTCATATGAAAATGTTTGAGAACCACTGACATAAACAACATTTATGAAGCAAGCCTAAAATAAGCAACCACACTTTAGAAACAAGCCCAAAAACTACCAATATTTACAAGCAACTTTACAGGGAAAACAAGCCCAAAGTCTCCTATAATAAGTGGACATGGGAACACAGTTTAGGACTTACATAAGACTGAGATTTGATACTTGACTCATATTTGACATATTTGTTGTCTCCAGTTGGCCTACGGCCCTATGCCCTTTCCCTGATTTCTGAATCCAAGACTAAAGCATTTTGCTTAGAAAACTGCAAGAGAAATACATAGGCCTACTAGCGAACATGAAATGAATGATACCCACTGAAGAATATAATATCACAAATAAGAAATGGAGTGAAGGTACCTCCTGAGCAGATTTATTTTAAACTGTGGCCATATTAGTTCAATAAGTCCATAAAATATTTGTTTTACACTTAGAGATCAGCATGTTCCCACAAAGTCTGTCATATAATATATTATATATCAGTCATGGAGGATCTTCAAAATAGTGTTTGCACTTTCTCCCTGTTTGGCCCGTACATCTACATAAACGTTTAGATTTCAAATATAAAGTGCGTACCTCATGGCCACGGTTGTTATAATTATGTTCGGGCCCTCAGAAGTACCTGAATCTTCCGTATTGTTCAATAAAAAGCATTTTAATCCGATCAGTGGCCATTATCTTCGTATTTTTTCCATATGATTTCAACTACGCAATCCTATCGGTTGGGAAGTGTATTGCACTCTGGTACATTACACTCAATGAGAAAATGGCCACCGATCTGATTAAAATGCTTTTTATTAAACAATACGGAAGATACAGGTACTTCTGAGGGCTCATATATAATTGTAACATCTGTGGTCATGGGGTCAGCACTTAATATTTGAAATATGAACGTTTATGTAGATGTAGGGGCCAAAAAGGGAGAAAGGGAAAACACTATTATGAAGATCATCCATGACGGACCGTGTTGAGATCTATGGCTTATCATTCTAGCCTAATACACATCAATACTGTAGATTTTTTCTCTCTCCCCAAATGTTGAATATTTTATTCTTTACTATGAATGTTGAATAGCCTACTACTACAGTTAGTTGACTCTAAGAAACAGATAAAACGTGAGGCTACTCTATGTAAACAAACAAAACGAAACGAACCAAAACTATATTTTAATGTTGTTGTTCTTTTTACTGTCTCCCCTCGTGACTGTTTGAAAGCTCATGTTTACTAGTTGGTAGAAGGCAGGCTAATACTAGGCTACTCTTCCTTATTTTGGCTTCATAATAACGCCAATAGTTTAAAACTTTCAGTAAATTGTCAAACATTCTTAGCCAATCAATCATTAATGAAACTGTTACAACAAAACGCACGTGTCAATGTCAGATCATGTTTACATACGTCTGTCAGTCTTGATCCGTCCACTGTGTTGTGGTTGTGATGAATGGTATATGTCCTCCTCCACGCCCACTAAGTCTTCATATCATGTCACTCTTAGGTTATTAATGATACAAATACAAATAAATCCTCATAATCTTGAACAGTGTTTTCCGTTATCTGTTGTTGTCGCGGTCTCTGTGATCCACCCACTAGTAACAATGCAGCCTACTACACAAACTCCTATACAAACAGCAGGCGGTTATGCTTGACAGTAAAAGGAAGTGAAAGTGAAAATAACGTCATCACTTCCCAAACCATAGAGCCCTATCTGTGTCTGTGTGTGTTTAAACATGACCTGTATAGTAGGATTAAACAATACTATTTTAAATAAACAACACTAATAATAATTTCACAGCCAGACAGAGGTAGATATATGCTTTTTTAATCAAACGACTGATGATCAAATCAAATAATTCTATAGTAGGCCTAGTTAAGAAAACACTTAAACCTTATAACATTTAATGTTATAGATGAACATGTTGTTTAGACCAGGGGTTCCGAAACTTTGCAGCTCAAGTCCCGGGCCGGGACCCAGACTCATTATGAATAATGATAACGCATTATTAACCATTGCTTAAGCGTTATTAAAATGGAATGTTGAATTTCTAAAATTCTTTTGAAATTTTGAGTTTAAGGTTCTGAAAAATCTTAACTTAATTTTTTTTTTTTGGGGGGGGGGGGGGGGGGGCATGACCCAAAAATGGGTCCAGATCCATTGTTTGGGAAACACTGGATTAGGCAGATTCCAGCAGGCTTATTGTTTAGGTATCCTAGTTTATTTTTCTCTGTGCACTCTACGTATGTGACTAGTTACATTGTTGTTTGCTAACTAGAGTTCATGCTTATCTCTGCCATTCTTCTAATCTCTCACTTGTAAGTCGCTCTGGAAATGTGCATCTGCTAAATGCCTAAATTGTAACCACAAGCTCTTTGATAATCACACTACACTTTGATCATTTCTATATATAGGGTCGGAGACCTTAGGCACCTTAGGGTGCCAAGATTGGCACAGGGAGGAGGGTGATCACTGGCACACTGACATAAGTGTGACAGAGAAGATTGTTATTTTAAA
The DNA here is from genome assembly GCF_963280865.1 of Gymnoscopelus braueri. Classification (NCBI taxonomy): domain Eukaryota; kingdom Metazoa; phylum Chordata; class Actinopteri; order Myctophiformes; family Myctophidae; genus Gymnoscopelus; species Gymnoscopelus braueri. The sequence continues at coordinate 42,961,612 of NC_137605.1, read as the reverse complement.
TTAAAAAATATATATATTTTGTGAGTCTGGGAGATACTGTAGGTGGGTCATTGCTCATTGAGTCTAATGATCATTACAATGTCCTGATGTGAAAGAAGATATACCTAAAGAAGAAAACAAATAAAGTTGTTATGTATATGGAAAACCAAAATCTGTTGGAAATATTGTATTTTTTATTGGTGTCATAATTACATTTAATGTTGATATGGCACCAGTGTTAATTTTGACAGCACATTTTGATTTAATTTTAGTCATAGTCTTTTGAATAAAATTCAATTAGGTATAGTCATATTTTAGTCCGAAGAAATGTTAGTGTTCATATCATATCATAATATTTTAGTCAACTAAATCTACAGTTGAATTAGTCAAATAAAATGTGTTTTTGGCAGGCCGTGATGGAGTCGTAATTAGCTGCATGCTGAAAATAGCAGATCTACAAGTTCACAAAGCGTCGCAGAGTGACGCGTTGTGAGCTTGTAGATCTGCTATTTTTGGAGTGCGACAACCACACACAACCATGCATAAAATTGTCCACTAGTCCCTCGCTAACATTTATTTGTTGACGAAATTGTCTATATTTAGTCATAGTTTTAGTCATCATAGCGTAGTTTTTATTTAGTTTTTGTCAGTGAAACACTGTCATAGTTTTAGTCGACGAAATAAAAACATGGCAACAGTGATCAGTTTTCCTTCTTATCAGCAGCAGGACTCAAACCCTGGATCTGGTCCAGAACAGATGGACCAATGTATCCGTTGGTCTCCACCGCCTCCAGTTTGTCTATGTAATGCTGTGGTAGACCGTTCTGTATCGCACCCAGACACACCACCTGGAAAGAACAACACAAAAACACAAGTTAAAGAGGTTTAACGATTTAGAAAGCTTTCCATTGATTTACTGTAACATGCCCTAGCTTGTTATGCAATGTTTATCCATGAGTCCAGTGCAGGAAAACTGGGCTGTACTTTTCTTAGCAGTGGAAACATCACGTGTCAAGACCTTAATACTTAACTCAAATGAATTTAAACCATTGTTAGGTTGAGAGGTAAGGCACTGTAGGTTTGAATATAAACCTTTTTGTAAAGTGGAAAGATAAGTAAGGTTTGGGTGGTTTGAATGTAAACCTTTTTGTAAGGTGAGAGGTGAGGTGTAAGGTATGAATGTAAACCTTTTTGTAAGGTGGAGAGGTGAGGTAAGGTTTGTATTCGTTCATCTTGTATGTTCGACAGAGCATCTCTCCATCATCTGTGAGCACGTTCACCTCCAAAGGTCGGTACCTGCCGTATTTAACTCCCTCCTGCCTGGAAATTGGGAAATCAAAATGTAAAAAGATATCAATTATTTAATTAACCAATGTTTTTTTTTTACAAATACTCTATTACTTCGTAGGGTTGTGTGCACTGAGGTGAACAGCAACAAATTATCCGAAATACTTACAAATAGGTTCTCATAAAGATCAAAATAGAGGATAAAAACTATAGACATAAACATCGATATGGATTAATACTAGAAAATATTGTTCCTATAAAGAAACAATGTGGGCTCGCTTTAAAGCCAAAAAATTGTAGTTATAAAAAGTACAAATTCAGTTTGACCTGGTATCTCTGTCTTTGTGTTGTGTGTGGGCGCAGACTTGCCTCCGGTTGATCAGATTGGGAGCACCCGTTATCATTCTCCTAATTGTCATCAGTTACACACCTGCTCGCATAGCTGATGGTAGTAAGGGGATGGAGGGGCATAGGGGGCGGGAGTGATGTGGGGTGCTCCCCCCTGAAAGCTTGTAGATTAGCTATTTCCGATGGTTTACAGTGTGTGTGTGTGTGTGTGTGTGTGTGTGTGTGTGTGTGTGTGTGTGTGTGTGTGTGTGTGTGTGTGCGTGTGCGTGCGTGCGTGTGTGCGTGTGCGTGTGCGTGTGCGTGTGTGTTTGAGAGCGGGGTATGGGGTGTAGGGGTGGGGGGAGCCGTGTGGGGTTATGTTGACCAATACACACCATTAGTGTTAAATTGGAGCTTGAAACTTACAACTTACTTTTACATTTTTGGCACACTACTAGTTCTACATAGCGTGGGACCAGACGAATCTGCCAGTGCAAAAAAAAAAAATCGAAGTCCTACATGCTTACACCTAGAAACACCATTCAAACTTTAAAATGTTCAACTTACTGTGAAATCGTGTGCTTGTACATGAATCTTTTTTGTCGTATTTAGAAATATTTCACTTTAAAAGTTCAGAAAATTATAATGGAAGTCAATGGAAGATTTTGGTACATCACAACTCCTTCATACTTTCACCTAGAAACTCCATTCACAATTTAAAAAATTCAGCTTACTATGGACTCTCAACGGCTTTTCTAACCATGTGTTTAGAGCTTAGCGAGAGACGCTTAAACTTTCTTTGGGTAATTGGCGATCGAAAGACAGACAGACAGACAGACAGACAGACAGACAGACAGACAGACAGACAGTGTGTTTGGAGGTAGTCCAACATTTTAAACATGTTGCACAAAATTACAGCTATTTCCCAGATTTAACATCATGAAGCACACTAATAAAATTGTTTAAATAGCAATGTCGAAAATAGCTGATCTACAAGCTTGAGATTGTAGATCGTCTAGCTTCGATCGACCATACACCTAGCACCAAGCAGGGGCGTAACTGATGACAATTAGGAGAAACAGCTGATCAACCGGAGCCAAGTCAAATAGAGCACTGCCTGGAACCCTGACTGAATTTGTACTTTTTATATAATTTTTTGTCTTGAAGCAAGCCCACATTGTTTCTTCAGGAACAATATTTTCTAGTTAACAAATGACATTGCACTTTTTATGTGTGCATGTGCGTGCGTGTGCGTGTGTGCGAGCGAGCGTGCGTGTATAAATAGAAAGAGACTAGTTTATAAAGCATAGTAAAGTATCCACTTGATATCGTTTTATCATTATTTTCAACCTGTACTAGCTACAGCAAATCTTTTACAGTGATTACAATGAAGCTACCTGTCCAAAGAAACGAGATGTTCAGTCTCCAGTCTCCAGACGACGCCCCAAACATCTTCCCCCTCGCTCTGCTCTATAGTAGCAACACCTCCATGCCAGGAGTTGGTTCCATCGAAGTATGCTGACCAGTGTCCGAATCGGAGGGTGTGATTCTGCCCAGAACAAATCATTCAAACATAGCAGCAGTGCTCATTGATCACTTTAATCAATCTGGGAACGCATCCGTGTCATTTTAGATCTCTTTTGGCTATAAAAAAATAGCATTGTAGCTATGAGCTATAAGCTCATAGCTATGAGCTTGTAGATCTGCATTTTTTTTCAAAAATCGTGAAAATTATGTTTGAATATATATATATATATATATATATATATATATATATATATATATATATATATATATATATATATATATATATATATATTTTTAAATAAATCTTTCATCCCACGATCTTGTAACCCTTTTTTCACCCGGTGCCAATTTTCTAAGTGATACTGGGCGCTACACTCCCCCCACCAGCCTAGGGAGACCAGGGCCGAGCTCATGCCTCCTTCAATGCATGAGAGCCAACTGACCTTCTTATCACCTGACAGGGGGGGAGTTTCCCCGGTTGGACATAGCGCGTGGAAGGAACACGTTATTCCAACCAGTTCTTTTCCCCTCCATCAGGCGCCCCGGCTGTCATGAGGGAAGCGGTATAGCGATCAGGATTACTACATGTTTTTGTGAGGGTATTAACTACCCTAAGAGACACGGGGACAACATGCAAACTCCACACAGAGTAGGCCTTTCGCCAATATATATATTTTTAAAACAAACATTTCTAACTCAAATCTTTGCTTCTGGAGGTCCATGGAACAACATATTTTACAAATGTTTGCTTTATATATTCAAAGATTTGCAAACATTTTCACGATTTTTCAAAAATAGCAGATCTACAAGCTCATAGCGCGGCACTCGGTGCTGCGCTATGAGCTTGTAGATCTGCTATTTTTGAATAGCCAAAGAAATCTAAAATGAAAGAGAATTTAGACCGGGAATGACGGTCTAAATTAACCCATTTAGAACGGGAATGACGTTCCCGGTCTAAATGGGTTAAGGCTCACTCACTATGTAACTTTTTTTTATGAAAAAAAATATATATTTTGTCCTATCTGTATGGTAGAGTATGTTAATACAATATAACTTATACAATTGGGGTGGTTGTATTTTGTCTCCCTGCTCTTCTATTGAGACATTTAGATCGTGTCAACGGTCATGTCTCACCCAGACACAGGATCTGACATGAATTTTGACCTGAACAATACAGGCAGGCTCTAGGGTGCATCCACACATGTACGTCAAGTTGTCGCACGGAAGTCCCATGATCCCATCCACTCCCATGTTAAGTTAAAAACCGGAAGTTCCGTCCCGACGTCCGTCTGAAAAGCATATCCGGGTTCCAGTTTTCATTGAGTAACGGCCAAAAATGGCCGGAACCGGAACAAGGGCTTGCAACCCTAGCGTCAACTTGACGTACATGTGTGGATGCACCCATAAGGGTGCATCCACACATGTACGTCAAGTTGTCGCACGGAAGTCGGAAGTCCCATCCACTCCCATGTTAAGTTAAAAACCGGAAGTTCCGTCCCGACGTCCGTCTGAAAAGCATATTCGGGTTCCGGTTTTCATTCAGTAACGGCCAAAAATGTCCGGAACTGGAACAATGGCTTGTTGCAACCCTAGCGTCAACTTGACGTACATGTGTGGATGCACCCAAAGATGCAAGTTGACTCTAGTTGTCGCAAGCCCTTGTTCCGGTTCCGGCCATTTCTGGCCGTTGGAAGAGCGGAACCCGGACATGCGCTTCAGATGCGCATCGGTACGGTCTTTCCGTTTTTTCCTATAACATGGGAATGGATGGGACTTCCGATTCAACTCAATTCAATTCAAATTTAATAAAGTGTCAAATCACAACAAGTTGTCTCAAGACACTTTACATGAAGAGTAGAGACCCGACAGTCCCACCCTGAGCAAGCAATTTTGCGACAGTGGCAACGAAAAACTCCCCCTTAACTGGAAGAAATGTCAGGCAGACCCTAGGCTTGATGACTTGCATCTTATGTGTGGATGCACCCTTAGCTCAATGGTAAAAATGTCAGCACTTACGCAGGAAACCAGGTTCAAATCCGGGATGGAAGAGGAAAGTTACATTGTGCTGCTTTAACCTTGGCATCCTTGTATATTATATAAATAAATAGTGGATATAGGTGATCTGCTATGGTTCACTTGTTTGCATCTTGTATGAGTTCTTTCTCCTGAACATGAATTGTCTGTTTACTACGAAGCTGGACTGGAGAGACAGCCCATTATTGTATGTCTTTAAATGTCTTGATGAATTGAATACACAGGACCACAATGGAGACAAGCCCCTGGCTTTTTGTGTTTGCCTTTTAACAATCATTGTTAAATTGTACCTCTGTATTTGCAACCTGTTAATAAAGTATTCAATCAATCACTCAATCAATCAATTAATCAATATAGAGCTATTTAACACAAGAAAATTCTTCAAAATGATCTTTTAGTCAAATTATCATATTGTTTGATATTATGAGGGGTTTTTTTTTGTTGCTTTTTACATAATTATGAAAACAGATTTTAGAAAGAAAGCAGTTCAGTACTAAGGTGAAGAAAAGTACAAATCATTGTGTGGCTGTATTTAGTTTTTGGCTTCATGCCATGATGAACCCACAGTAATTAAGAATCTTCTGGTGAAATACAGTTTTCTGCTGTTTCTGTCCAAAATAACATGCCACTAGGGGGCGACATGTCCCATGTCTCCATGCTACAACGTTATCTCAACACTCCAACAAGTGTAACTGCTTTTGATTGATTGAATTCTTTATAAACAGTTTGCAGATTGTACAGAGGTACGGTTTGCAAATATTGTTAAAAGGATAACACAAAAAGCTTGTTTCCATTGAGGTCCTGCTTCTAGGAATAATCACAATTCTAACTATTCTATTCTCTATCCACATAATAGCCTACCGTTAATCGTCCCGTTGTCACGAAAGCAGCAGAGGGGTTCCTCACATGGAGTCTCTCCTTCAGCAAATTACTCCCATAGGCAAAATATAGAAAATGGTCTGATGAATTATTATTATTAGACTCATATTCATTGTTTCCCATACCGCTGGTGGTGCTGGTTGTGTGAGCAATTTGTAAAAGACAAATCAAAAGACAAATCTGAGCAGAATAACGAGACATGTTGTTTAGTCCTGAACAGCCTAACAGCATCATACTGGTGGTCATTGGATCACAGAGTACTGAACCTTACGTACTGAACGAACTCATGGACCGAAACAGCGTTGCCAGATTTTGCGGGGGAAACAAGCAACCAGGCCTATGAAAACAAGCCCAAAAACATTTTTCTGATCAGCTAAAAGCAATGTTAAATGTCTGTGGCCTTTTGGTGATATAAATGTAAACTGAGATGACAAAAATCTCTAGTTTACTGATCAGTATAATCTTTCGCAGCTAGTAGGCTACATCCCATCAGAATCACTAATCAATCTAAAACCAGAATAGACCTGCTTTTCACAAATAAAATAGAGAGGGTCACCAAAACTTACCATTTTCTGACTGGTCTATCAGACTTGACCACAATATATATTTTTTCTCTAGAAAACTTACAAAGCAGTCTCTCTGTAAACCTATTAGTATTAATATAATACCAAAAACCCAACAACAAAACTTTGCAGCAGCCTTGAAAAGGCTCGACTGGAGTGACATCTTCTTGCAATGATATTGAAACTGGTTGCAATATGTTTTTAACTAAAGTTAATGAGGTCATGGACCTTCACCACAAGGGGACAGCGTAGGAATGGGAAAGTAGTTTCCTTGCCCTGTGCCCTGGGTAGATGAAAACTGTAGAAACCTAAGGAAGAGTAGAGAGAGACCAGTTGTTGAAGCCATCACTAAAGTCTGGCCTGACCACAGACAGAAATCAGGTAATTTTTTAAGGAAGGCCAAAGCAAAATTTTACATTGAGAGTGCCAAGGGAAATGGGAGAAAGGTTTGGCAATATATTAATAAACTACTAGGCAGACAGAATACTCTGTAATGATCTACAACTAAATATTGATGTACACTCGTGAAGGATGCATATACGCTAGCATGTAAGTTCAATGATTTTTTTCCTGAACTCGGTTTCTGAGATAACACAACTTTTTAAACCCTGGTGAACAACCATTTTTTTTACCTAGAAGAAATCTCTGAGGCCAAAGTGGCAAAAGATCATTGGAATACTGTTCCGAAGCTAAAGATGTGGGCACATACTTTTTAAAGCGACATAAGGAATCATTATTGCAGCCCATCACACATCTAGTGAACTTGTCAATCAGTATAGTACAGTTCCATCAGTGTGGAAGGCGGCCACCATCACACCTATTTTTAAACCTGGCTGAACTGGGCAATTACAGGCCCATCAGTATCCTCCCTGTCATCTCAAGGGTGGCAGAGAAATGGATAGCCAATTTGATCATTAGACATCTTGACAAAGGTCATACATACCCCACTGCATCCCATGCAGTTTGGGTTCCGTGCACGCCATTCCACAGAAGCAGACGATTTTGTGCTCATTGAGAGCATAAAGGGTCAATTGGATAAGAATCCCTGTGTTACTGCCGCGTTTCTTGACTTGAGAAAGGCTTTTGACACAGTCAGCCATCAGGTTCTTTTGTCCAAATTAACTCACTTTAACTTTTCTTATGAGGCTATACAGTGGTTTAAATCTTATCTATGTAACAGAGAACAATGGGCCCGATTCACTAAGCTGGTCGTAAATAACGTGTAAATAAAGTGACTAAAGGAGGGTGTATTTTTTTAAGCAAAAAACGACGTGCAATTCACAAAGAGGTGTGTAAATCCCTGAGATGTGCGGATCACAGTTGTTCCTCATTTTTGCCTGAAGGTCAGAGGTGCATTTAGCCTGGCTCCACCCCCTGAATCGTTTGCCTCACATTCAGGGTCTGGTGACGCTGTCGAAGGCGGGTGTTTCTCGGTTGAAAATCTGCACGACGAATCGGGATAATCCAGTATGAACCAATTGCCAAAGAGTCCCACTTTGGCCACGCCCCCATCTCAGAAATCGGCTGCAATGAGAGGGCTTTCAGACTGAATAATGGAGTGAAACGAAATGAAAATTCAGGCTGAGTGTCAGGCTAAGGTGCATTCATATGGAAGATCCTTTGCATTGCTCCACGCCCCCATTTAAGACCATAAAGCTGTTTTAAAAATATGGGTGTAAACAGCTCAGTGAATTGGGCCCAATGTGTCTGTATTGATGGTGTCAAATCTCCCTACCTCACCTGCCCTGTTGGGGTCCCACAGGGTTCATTACTGGGTCCCATTTAGTTTTCTCTGTACATCAATGACCTACCAGATGTGTGTCAAAATGTTCATGCCCAAATGTATGCAGATGATAGTCATTGTGTCATATGGTAGGGACTTGACAGAGGCTTCCTTAGTCCTGACATCTGGGGTGACCAGTGTTCAAGACTGGCTCCTTGATTCATGTCTGCTCCTGTATACCATAAAGGTATTTGATTTTTTTTTAAACATACATGTAGGTACCATCACTGCAGGTATCCTAAAAATGCCTTTTTACTGTTGTTTTTTCTCTTCTGTTTGTACCCTTTTAGTAATGTTTACATTACTTTTTTGTAATGTTGCTTGTTTTCTGAATGGAGACTAGCCCTGGTCCAGAGCGTTAACTCACTAGCAGATCTATACGATTTTCAAATGAATCTTGACAAAATTGTAACAAAATATTTTCTGAAACATTTTAACACAAATCTTGTATGGGGGGGTCCCTGGCGATTTTTTTTTATGGGGGTCTGGGGACAAAAACATTAATTTGGCGGCCTGACATGAAAGTGTCCACAACATTAGGAAACAAGCTCAAAAAAGCAACCTGCAACTATAATTATTTACAAACGACTTTACAGAAAAACAAGCCCAAAGTCGCTTATAATAAGCGGACATGGCAACACTGAACCGAACGTGGGAGCGACGTGGACGCTGATTGGCTGACTGAAAACGCTCTGAAATGTTCATCTGGAACACATTTTCTTTGCAGGTTGCTGATCCGGTCTGGGAGCAGAGCGGATACGGAAACGTAACGTTCCCTATGTGTGCCTGCAAATGAACGAATACAGTAGGCGGGCTCTACGCCGGATCAGATTGGAAGTTCTGCCTCCGTTATTAATGCTTACAGTAGAAATATTCTGTGGGCGGGCTCTTTACATATCTCATACCTGAGACAAGGTTTATTACAGTATCAATACTGCAATGTAGAAATACTCTGCCACAAGTAAAAGTCCAGAATTCTAAATGTACATGAGTAAAAGTACTGGCATCAAAATGTAATTAAAGTACCAAAAGTATAAAGTACTCATTATGCAGAATGTCCCATTTCAGTTTCAATTTCAATTTCAAGTTTTCAAATGTATTAAACATCTTTTGAAAATAGCAGATCTACAAGCTCACAACGGTCGCATCGCAACACATTGTGAGCTTTACTATTTTCAAATGGCCGAAATGTAAATGTAAGTGTAAGTTAAGGATAAGGATAATTCCTTTTAACAGGACGTTCATGAAAGTCCTTGCGGGCTTGTTTCCAATGAAGGCCTGTGAGCAATTAGGGGTTAAGAGTCTTGCTCGGGGACAAATTGCATTTCATCGACACATATGCTGTCGTGGCCTGGAATCGTACCTGGGGCAACCAGGGCCTCTGGCTCCCTAGGCGGGCTCACTAACCACTCAACTATGGCCTCCCATATCGCCCAGTGTATGTATATTTTGTAATAATAATCAAAATCTAGTAACTTTAAAGTAAAGTTTTCAAATAATTGTAGTAGAGCAAAAGTACAATATTTGCGTGGAGTAGAAGTAAAAGTACTTGAAAATGTGGAAATACTCCAGTAAAGTAAAACATACCTCAAAACTGAGTAAATGTACTAAGTTACTTTACACCACTGGAATGCAGGCTTTCCAAAGTCTGCGAAAAGCCTGATGAGGCGAGGCTAATCCTGTACATACTGTACAATCACACAATCCCTCTTCTGTTTTGGCATTGTATACATTTTATAAAGATGAATATCTCAGTATAGCCTATATTGTTGACAATGTTGGCTCTGACTACTGGCAAAAATTAGGGGAGACATGGAACAAAAGTAACACTTTTTGTATTTGCCTTCATAATTCACAGACTACTTGAAATATCCTAGTCATCTTTTGCTATAAGAAACATATATATGTGTCCTAATTAATAATGCAATTTTTAAGCTTTCACTAATAAGGACAAGACTAAAACATTAATTTGAATGCAATGAGTCACAGTGTTACAATTGCCCCTGTGACGGGGGCAATTGTAACAGTGGTTGGGGCCGGGGGCAATTGTAACACTGTAAGTCATATTAACACAGCCATCACTAATGTTTTATATACATAATTACAATTATTTTGTATTTTTATTCAAATTATTTTATTTTTAAATTTAGTTTTTTCAAATGTATGTCTATTTTCTATTTAAAGGGATATTTCACTTTCAAAAAAACTTTGGGTCATTTTATCATCTACTCAGGCTTTTGTGAGCCCCCCAGACCATTTTTAAGTTGCTTGATTCAGTATTTAGATATATGATATTCATTTTATCAGACACGCCCCCTTCCTATACAAACCCATTATAACTTCAAACTCCATTTTAACCATGTTAGATTTATCAAAAACACCCGTCCTTGGTTCTGGTGACTCACCCCGCCCTCCTAATACGCGAGGGGGCCATGTTTTTTCGATAACTTTTTCACTTATTTTATTATTATTTTTTATTGTATTAAATTTTTTTCATTTTCCAAAAATAATATAAAAAATAAATGAAAAAAGTTATCGAAAAAACACGGCCCCCTCGCGTATTAGGAGGGCGGGGTGAGTCACCAAAACCAAAGACGGGTGTTTTAGATGAATCTAACATGTTAAAAATGTAGTTTGAAGTTATAATGGGTTTGTATAGGAAGGGGGCGTGTCTGATAAAATGAATATCAAATATCTAAATACTGAATCAAGCAACTTAAAAACTGGGGGGCTGACAAAAGCCTGAGTAGATGATAAAATGACCCAAAGTTTTTTTGAAAGTGAAATATCCCTTTAAATGTATTTTTACTTTGAAATGTAGTGACATTTAGTGAAATATGTTCATTTATTAAAATAAAAGTGTGTAATCCCAGACAAAAAATCTGCTTGCATTGAAAACACATTGTTACAATTGACCCGGGTCACTGTGTTACTATTGCCCCCGATGGGGCAACCATGATAAAATCCCATATTCTAGCTAGAAACACCTACTAGCATAGGCTGCTGACGTTAATTTGTGACCAATAACATAGAGATACAATTCATCTAAGTTTAAATTAGCTAACATCTTATCTTTAGAAAGCAGAAGGAAAATACCGTACACTCAAAAAAAATTGTTTACACCTCAAAATCATTTTTTTGTTGAAAGCTTCTGCTGAGATGAAATGTTCATTCTATCCTTCCATAGGCAGAGAGAGGACCCTACTGAGCATGTGCACAAGAACTCTCACCCCTCTAGCTTATTTCTAATTAGAATTATTGAGTGTGTTACTTTTGTCCCCAGTCTTTTTGATTGAATACTTTATTAACAGTTTGCCTAGTAGGTAGCCGACTCAATGGGCTATTTGTAAATAGCAGATCTACAAGCTCACAACGCGTTGCATCGCGGCGTGTTGTAAGCTTGTAGATCTGCTATTTTCAAACATTTTAGTACTTTTACTTTTGATACATTTTCTTTCTTTCTTTTTCCTTTATTTATTCAGGGAAGCCCATTGAGAGCAAGCTCTCTTTTTCAAGGACGCCCTGATAACAACATATAAAATACATACATAATGAGAAACAATAACAAACATTTGAATCACATTATTTTAATACCAATACTTTTGTACTTTTACTCAAGTAAATTTTGAATTCCGGACTTTTACTTGTAACAGTACGTCTACATTGCAGTATTGATACTTTGACTTAAGTAAAACATTTGAGTTATTTTTCCACCACTGCCAGTGGTGCATAGAAACATTTACTCTAGTAGTCTAGTCTTCACTTCAGAGTGGCTGATACAGTGGTGCATAGAAAATAATTTCGTTGCTGTCGGGTAGAAACCTCTCCTAATCTCCTATTTGTGTTTTTTCGTAAATGAATGCCCTACTTGATCATACTACAGCGTCACACAAAAGCATCAAAAGTAGCTGATCTACACGCTCGGCGGGAAACAACACGTTTTGAGCTTGTAGATCTACAATTTTTTTATTTGAATCCCGAAAAGTAACAGTTTTAGACATAATATATATATATATATATATATATATATATATATATATGTATATATGTATATATATATATATATATATATATATATATATATATATATATATATATATATATATATATATATATATATATATATATATATATATATATATAAAATCTGTAATATATTATCAAACATCTAACAACAATATCAACTACAGTGTTAACAGCGTGACAATGACATATCACGTGAGTCATTGTGAAACAATTATGATCAATGGTCACACTCTATTTCAGTAATGTAATTAAATTGATTATATCTTATTGTATTTATTTCATTTTATTTGAATGGGTCAATAAAATGAGTCCATATACAAACACATGTGTTGAATTAACTGTGGAAAAACTTGAAGAACAAGGCAATGGATTAAGTAAGCTTGGCTGTTAGCCTGGTCCCTACCAGGCTAACTTCACAGCTAAATTTCCATGGTAACTAAGGTAGGATTGCGTAAATTTTCTTTCGTGAAATCGAGTCATGGATAAACTTATCCAGGGTGTTCTGGCTAAACTAATCTGGCAAGATAATTCAGCTTTCATGAAACCGATTCATCGCTAATCCTGGCTAAATTAAGCCAGGATAGGTGTTAAATCCAGGTTTAACCCCTAATTCTGCTTTCGTGAAATAGACCCCTGTACTAGTAGCTACATAAAAAAGTGTAACTATTCAGCAGTCAGATGAACTGCAGTGTGCAGAGAGTTGGGACTACAACTGGCACTACAGATCCCGTGGCAAAAATGCCAATATACAGCTTAAAGTTACAAATCAGCTTCAATACATTTTAAGATAGCAACCTACTGAGGACAAAAGAAATGCATGAGAACAGCCACATAACTGTATAAAGGTCCCAAGCTTTATTACCACACGTAGGCCTACATATTGGTGCTCAAAGTCTAGACTGTAGCCCAGCCTTGGGTCTGCTGCTTCAAGGTTCAAGGTTGTGCTTTATTGTTACATCTTGTGTAGGTACATAAGAGTAAAACATATTTTTTCAGCTTACTTCAGACAATGGAGCAGCATAGGTAATAACAATAATAATAATAAAACCGTAAAAAGACAGAGAGAGTGCCAAAAAAAGAGAACATCAGTGTATGTACACGTGCATATGATCAGTTTTATTGTCACTTTCACAATACACACTAGGCATACAGGGGAGCAAAATACCGTTCTCCGCAACTCATGGAGCATGTCACATTTAACAACAATAGACACATTAAAAAGAGGCAAAGCCGTTTAAAACATTAAAAAGTAGAGAGAGCAGACAACATTGGTTAAAAAAAAGTGATGATGCATTCAAAGTGCAATATAGATGCAGAACTATTCAAAAGTGCAATTCATCTCCCAAGATGTTGGTTTTGGGGTCAGTATATGGCGAGCATTCAGGGTTCTGATGGTTTGGGGAAAGAAACTGTTGGACGATCTTGGTATATTATATACACCAACAGCATTCTTTCAGTAGCTGCCACCTAACTTTATGTAAACAACTTCAGCGGGGGGGGGGGGGGTATTTTTAGCAGTCTGTTGCCAATGGCTCTGAGACTGTGTAGCCGTTTTCCATGCTTGCTATGTGTTTAAATTAAAGTCTTTCAATTAAAGTCCACCTCCTTCGCCCCACTATATAGGCAAGGCAACTTTATTTATATAGCACTTTTCATACACCAGGGCAATTCAAAGTGCTTTACAGAATAAAAAATACAGAGTGCAACAATGCACTTTTAAAAGAAATAGAGAATATAATAGATACAATTAAAATAAGATAAAGGAGCATATAAATTATAAAAAATACTCCCACCTTTGATACAAAAAATATTTATAAATTATAAATAATAATACAAAGTTGACAGCACAGCTCATTTAAAGCCCAGGCAAGACCTAGCTGTTCTTAGCCATCACTGGATAGAGTAAGCAATATTAAATAAATATGTTTTTAACTTGGACTTAAAAACGGCTAGGGGATTGTCTAATGTAACCTGGAATATTGTTCCAGGTTTGTGGTGCATAGTGGTGAAATGCTGCTTCACCATGTTTTGTTCCAACTTTTGGAACAATTAGTAGGACAGCCCCAGATGACCTAAGGGTTCTAGGGGGTTCATATGGCTCCAGCATGTCTAAGATGTAGCTGGGCCCAGAGCCACAGAGACATTTATAGACAAGTAACAACATTTTAAAATAAATTCTCTGGGGGACTGGTAGCCAATGTAAGGATTTTAGAACTTGTGTAATATGGTCATATTTTCTAGTTTGCGTCAGGACTCTAGCAGCAGCATTCTGAATCAGTTGGAGTTGTCTAAGCACTTTGCTTGAGAGTCCTGTGAGCACACCATTACAGTAATCCAGTCTACTGGGAACAAAAGCATGTATAAGTGTTTCTAGGTCTTGCTTGGACATAATTCCCCTGGCTCTTGCAATATTTTAAGGTGATAATAGGCAGATGAAAATACAGATTTTATATGACTGTTAGTCTAGGACAACACAAGATCTCTGACCTGACTCCTAGGTTTAAGAGACCGGGATTTAAGGTGAGAGATTACTCTCTGTCTCTGCTTCTGTGGTCCAAAAACAATTAAATCGAATCTTGATTTGATTTAATCAAGATAAGATTCAAATAAAGATCAAATAATATAAGATCCAGTAGAACTAGGACAGAGACATTGGCAGAGTTATTATTAAGGCGAATGTCATTTATAACCTTTATGAGTGCAGTCTCAGTGCTATGATGGGGCCGAAATTCTGACTGAAACTTGTCAAAACAATTATTTAAAAGTAAAAAGTGACTCAATTGTTGATGAAAAACCTTTTCAATAATTTTACAAAAAAATTGGAAGTTTGATATGGGCCGATAATTATTTAGTACAGCAGCATCAAGGCTGCTCTTTTTAAGGAGAGGCTTGACAACTGCAGTTTTCAGGTCCCCAGGAAAAATTCCAGATTGAAGAGAACCATTCACAATATTTACTAGTTCTTTCACCAGACTGTCCAAAACGGCTTTGAAAAAACTAGTGGGTAAAACATCAAGGCAACAGGTAGATGAATTCAAATTGGAAACAATATCTTCAAGTATTTTGTCATCAATACATACTCACGCATGTTATTTGCTACATTTGACAGGCTAACTAATCCTCCAGCTTTAATATCATCAGAACTAGTCACTACCAGCAAAAGTAATGAGTTTGCATAATTTTTTAATGACAAGATTCAAGGTATCAGGAATGCTTGTAACTCCTCAGTGTCAAACACGGCCATCTTATCACTACCACAGGCCTCCAGAAGCAACATAGAGTTGTTACTGTGCTTTTTGATGATCTCAGAAAAATGTGATTGCCTGGCACTTTTCAATTTCATGTTAAAAATATGTAGGTTTTCTTTATAAATTTAAAAATTAATCTGGAGGTTTGATTTACGCCATTTTCGCTCCGCTTTTCGAAATTCTCTTTTCTGGGCCCTTACAGAGAGAGAGTTTCTCAATGGTGCTGTTTGCTTATTGTTAATTAATGTATCCTTAGCAGGAGCAATGGCATTACTTACATTCAGCACTTTGGTATGGAACATACCAAGCAGATCATCAATATGATTTGGAGCTAGATCAAATTCAGCTTAGATGGCTTCCATAAAATGTGTTCTGGTATTCTCATGAATGTATCTCTTTTTAATAGTTTCAGATCCAATGTTAATTTTTGGTGTAATGAAGAGGTCAAAGAATATGCAAGAATTATCTGATAGAGCAACATTTAGCAGAGTGACATTGGAGATGTTAACACCCTTGGTAATAATTAAATCTAGTGTGTGTCCTCTATATATATACTGTATATATATATCTTCCATGCCTCTGTGGTGCAGGAGATAAATCACTGTTTTTATAAACACAAGGTTGTTTGTTCAAATCTGGCTTTTTTTCACACTGTTTCACACTCGCATTTTAGATCTAAGAGTGATGTAATGAGAGCATGCTTTGCCATCCTACAAGTTTCCTCCACTCACTTTGATGTCTCCAGTTTCCTATATCCTTGTACTGGACTCCAGTCACACAACCATTCTCCTCCTCCCAGCTGGTCACGATGTCTTCTACTACTGTGACACTAGGGGGGAGTAAAGCGCTAGTCAGGAATATGCCCCCTTAATATTGGAGAAGACTTATTGTGACCATTACCCACAGTGACTTCAGTCCACGAACCAACTCTCCACCCAATATGAAAACAATATTTACCATTACATGGCTAGAGCAGCTCTCCTCAGTCCCATGATAAAGCGTCCATGATGGAAGGCCCGTCCACACTGGATGTGTTTGTCTTCCTGAGGGTAGGGAATCTCCACATCTGTGCTACTCTCCATGTCGTGGATCACATAGCCGTTCACTGTGTGGGCATCCAGGCCCTCCACTGAACCTGAAGGAAACACCAGCGTCACAATGTTCATTCAGAAAACATTGAGGTTGAGGCAAAAGACATATTATAGAAATACATGGAAGATTACTGCAGGCATTTAACATTCAACATTAATATTTTACAACATTGCAAAAGACGTCAACAAGATGAATATTAGTTTTCATCGTCAGTGCATCACTCTCTATCTGTCTCTCTCCATGGCGCTTACGGTTCTCCTGCTCATAGAACCACAGAACACACACACACACACACACACACACACACACACACACACACACACACACTCACACTCACACTCACACTCACACTCACACACACACACACACACACACACACACACACACACACACACACACACACACACACAATGTGTCTATGCCTCTTTTCATTACGTCATTCTGGTTCAAATGTTTTTTTTTGCTGCTTCGGTGAAGGCAGATGGGCGCTCACCCTAGAGCAGGGGTCGGCAAGTACGTCTGGCCTCAGGTTAAATTTTTTCTGAGCCATTAGATGGTGGGCCAGAACACAATAAATGGCTAATTTAGGACCTGGAACTTGCAGCAAACATCCTTATATACAATAATAACTATATTGTTAAAAGTTAACAGATAAAGATGTGTGTGGTTGGTATAACAATTGATAGAAATGCATGTGGAATCAAATGTTACAGGTGCACATAGAAATGCTTATGTACTCCTGTTTGTGCAGTTTTCATCCTTGAATGTGGCACTTAGAGGATATTTAGTTCATCACAACGTTTCAAAAGAACATTTTATCTGGAGACAGAGAGTCATACTCCTTTTCAAAAAAGAGCTCTTTCATGACTCAAGGTCTCTTAGAACGGAGAGAAACAATGTATAATTTAAGGCATGTGAAACTTAATTGTTGCCTTGGGCACGAAAGGTTTGAAAACCACTGCTGTATACAGAAGAAGTCACTGTCATTCCCACCATAGGCTGACCGTCTGGTCTGACAACACAAACAACAACGGTTTGCAAATAAACAACAACAACATAATCATATCAGCAACAACTACAAGGCGATTTGCACTTATGTAATCATTCGGTCCAGACGTGACACATAGACAAAATGCAACTTTATAGTAGATTAGTGCATGGGTTCTCAAACCTTTTAATTTCAAGGACCCCCAGTTTACTATGCATTAGGACCACGGACCCCCATAACTCTGAGTGTACAAATGGAACCAATTGGACCATATATTTGTACACTCTCTTGGAGTTGCCAATCATTTAGCTGGGGACCCCCTGAACCCCCTCAAGGACCCCTGGAGGTCCCCGGACGCCACTTTGAGAATGACTGGATTAGTGTCAAATCTATCTGTTGTTTGCTTTTCAAACACCGAACCCCCTGCTACCAGGACCCTGCTTAAATGAACGCACAATGTTGTGCAGGCGTGAACATGAATGCACGTAATATACGCACACGGGCAATTATTGAAGTGTCGGACCCCTTTCAACAGTATTATACGTTTTTAACAACCATTAATTCTACTTGTACAAGCCAGGCCAACCTTATGAACATGCTTCTTTGACAAATATATCCTACAACAACTATTTAATCCGTTTTTTAACAACTTATGATCACAAACCAATTCAGAATCAGATATCAGAAAACACATAAGATCCATTTGGTGAATTAAACTGATTATTAGCTAAAACCTAAGTAAGTTGGGCACATCCTGTCATAACTATGCGAAAATTGTCAAAACAAATAAATAAAACCAAAAGGCAAAATAAAACTATATTCCTCATAGGACGAATTATGGCATTTAAGTGGTAGGGAAACAAGAAAGAAATGACTTGAAGTCATATTCTACCAGGTGCTGTGTGTGTGTGTGTGTGTGTGTGTGTGTGTGTGTGTGTGTGTGTGTGTGTGTGTGTGTGTGTGTGTGTGTGTGTGTGTGTGTGTGTGTGTGTGTGTGTGTGTGTGTGTGTGTGTGTGTGTGTGTGTGTGGGTCTCTGAGGCACAAGTACAGGTCATGTTGTACTTGCCCACAGGTCTTGCCCACTTGCCCGAAGAGTAAATCATCCATTATAAAAGGATAAGCAACATTTTTTTAACCGTGCAATTAAACGTGTATTTTTTACTTTCTACTTGCGAATTCTGGGGCTGTACGAAGAAAAATGGCATACCTCAATGAGACAATTTATTTTATTTATTAAGTGCTAGCCTAATCACTGTCATTCAAGCAAAAATGTATAGGACTATAGGCTACCTATTGTGGTACAAAACAGAAATCCTTCTGCAGTGAATTACAATATTAGAATTGTGTTGAATGCAAGATTGAAGAAGTTATTGTTGTTACTGACTTATAAAGATCCAAGCATCAAAATGTTGTTGGAACTTGTACCACAGATTGTTCTACACAGTAAATGATCTAATGGAGAAAATAAAATATTAAGCAAGAAATTGAAATGGACAATAATAAATAAATAAAATTAGCCTACAGATATACAGTTTTAGGAATACTCTAATACAGGGGTCTTCAACGTGTTCAGGCCAAGGACCCCCTAGCTGAGAGAGAGATGAAGCAGGGACCCCCTCTATATTGTATGAAATTGTGCTTGCAGATTAAACTGTTTTTGTTCCAACTTGGTCTGCTCTGGCAAAAATAGCCGATCTACAAGCTCAGTTGTGTTTGTAGATCTGCTATTTTTGGCTAAAGTTCTCCACAGAAATAGGATGCTAGTGGTTATTGTAAAACTCTGTACTCTGAGGACCCCCTAGGGGTCCCGGACCCCCTGTTGAAGACCCCTGCTCTAATAATCAGAGTTAAATTAACACTGAGCTTATTGAGAGTTGACAAGTGTCTATTGTGATGAGCGTGGCGAACGGCTGTTGTAAATCACAGATGATTAGTAGATGCTGCGCGTTCAAACTGGCCTACTTTTTATGACTAAATGACTTTATGACTCTCAGCCCCTCAATCTGTCCCTTAGAGGCAGAAGGAACGGCACTGTGTTGTGTTGTTAGCATGTAGCTAACGCATCAGCACAGACAGTTGAATGCAACGTTGCCTTCAGAAGGAAAATAACAACAAACATATAGGCTATAATTGCGGATGGGATGCATTGCTCCGTTGTGAGCGTGTAGATAAGCTGTTTTCAACTGAGCTGGTGTGTGCGTGACTGCGTGTGTGTGTGTGAGGAACTACGGAGAGGGGTAGACGAGCGGAGCTGTTCAGACGATCTGCAAGACCACAACGCGTCGCTGATGGAAGCGGTGTGGGCTTGTAGGTCAGCTCATTTGTGTTGCTTGTGCTAGACAGGGGAGGGGGCGTATGATCCCATAGCATGGGAGTACGGCCCGTCTCCCCATTGGCTTAAAGGACAGACACAAAGCCAGGACAGCCAATGACAAATAGGTGTCGCAGAGGTGTCGAATAGATGTCAAGTGTCCCAGCCTGTGTATAGACCCGGCGCTCTTCGAGCACCTGGTAAAAACGCTGTTGCCTGCATGTATGTTCCTTATGGTAACAGGATAGGTGGGCACTATAGGGACATCTGGGCACCTCGATGTAAAATGTTGTCCAAAATATTTAAAAAACCTAATATTTGGAAAAAGTTTTAAGTAAAGTACTTAAATGATTAGAATCAAACAATTAAGCTTAAACCTTAAACAATTAAGGTCTAATATGTCTTTTGCTACAAAAATTGCTACAAAACCATGTATTTCCATTCATGTTGGGGCATAATAAACAAGAAGTTGATGGGTAAATTTAAGTATGATAATGATGTACCGTGCATGACTGCATGTTCACATCAGTGGTGTAAAGTAACTAATAATTAAATGTTTTCAACTTTTTACATTTTTTAATTTTGAGGTATTTTTACTTTACTGGAGTATTACCAATTTTCAGTACTTTTACTTCTACTCCACTACATCTCAGATATGAACATCGTACTTGATCGTGCTGCACGATCATGCGTGTACATGAACATACGTGTTCAAAAGATGCCGTTGTGTGTGTGCTGATGCGCGTACATTATGCGTGCACGATTCATGCACGCACGTAACGTACACGCACGACCACACACACATGTACGCGCACCAACGGCATCTTTTTAACATGCTTTGACAAAATATACAGAAGAAACTAACGTTACTTTTATCCAAGTCATGATCACAACACATAAACATCATATCAGCTGGATGTAAATAGAAGATAAAACCTATAGCGAGATTAACCACATTAACTGTCCTGTCCCTTTAGGGCAAAACATTTAAAATATATATTTATTTATTTTCAAAAATAGAGAAATTACCAGATCTTTAAGCCCACATCTTGTAGATCTGCTATTTTCGCTAGCAGGACGCATAGGCGCTAAAGTGGTAACAAATAACCAGTGGTGGAAAGTAACTAAGTACATTTACAACTAAGTACATTTACTCAAGTACTGTGCTTAAGTACAATTTTGGGGTACTTTTACTTAACTGGAGTATTTCCAATTTTCAGTACTTTTACTTACTGCACTACATCTCAGAGACAAATATTGGACTTTTTACTCCACTACAATTATTTGACAACTTTAGTTACTACTTTGAAGATTTTGATTATTAATACAAAATATAATTAACCACTTCAGCTCTGTATACATTTCGGTCTTTTGAAAATAGCTGATACAAGCTCAATGTGGCATTTGAAAACTTGCGAAATGGGACATTGCGCAGAATGAGTATTTTCTACTTTTGGTAATAAGTACATTTTGATACCAATACTTTTGTGCTTTTACTGAAGTAAATTTTGAATTCTGGACTTTTACTTGTAAGAGAGTATGCCGAGTGCGGCATTGATACTTTTACTTAAGTAAAAACATTTTGTACTTTTTCCACCACTGTAACAAACACAGTTACTTGCATGTAACTTACAGAAGCTAACGTTAGCTAGCTAAGATAATGTTAGCTAGCTAAGCTAACGGCGTTCACCTGCATTTAGTTGTTTTAATACTTAATATATCTGGAGAGAACATGTTAAATAAATGTCCATCATAATAATGATACAGTAACGGCATCATTTAAACTGTACCTGATATAAAACGCTGACGTCACAAGTGTTGATGTTTGAAAGTTAAAGACCAGCTGGTTGGGCGGATGCGCGGTGGGCGTGGTCACTACGCACGCTGAAGACATGAACCTGACCTGTGACCTATATCACAGGCCAGTTACCCTGGTTATTTTGTTGATGAACGCTCGCGCCGCAGTCAACACTCTACTAGGCTATAAAAGGCCGCTCGCAGCCACAGGTTGTCAGTTGATGATAATAGTGATGATGGAAGACACACAGTTTCAGATGATGCTCGCTGGAGACGTTGAGGAGTTCTTCAACCAGGAGACTTTCTTCAAGTTAGACCTGGAGGAGTTACACTTCTTAACGGTCGGCGGAGACGGAGATGATAATGTCTTCAAATTGAACACTAAGAGCTTCCAGGAGCCAGAAGAGGACGCCGTTGCTGTGGACAAATACACTGAAGAGCTCAGACATGCCCTTCACAAACACCAGGGACTGTTGCTGGAAAAACGACCGTCAAAACAGCAACTCAAACAACTTCATCTCGGCCACCAGCCTCTGACAGACGACCAGAAGTCTGTCCGGAAGATGCGGTTCATCATGGATGAACTGTTGAAGACAGAGCGAGCCTACACCAAGGATCTGCGTGAATGCCTGGAGATCTACCTGTGGGAGATGACCAGTGGAGTGGGGGAGAAACCTGCCAGCATCCTCAATAAGGAAGCCATCATCTTTGGTAACATGCAGGACATCTATGACTTCCATAGAAATGTTTTCCTAAAGCAGTTGGTCGAGTGTGAGCTTCCAGCGGATGTGGGACGTTGCTTTGTGACATGGGCTGAGAAGTTTGACATGTATGTGAACTACTGCATGAACATGGCTGCTTCCAGTGAACTTGTAGTGGAGGAACACGCTGGATCCTACTTTCACCACATCCAGCTGAAATATGGTCTGGATGTGGCCAGTTCTCTCAGCTCCTTCCTCCTCACGCCGGTACAGAGAATTACAAAGTACCAACTCCTGCTTAAGGATTTATTGTCTTGCTGCGAGGAGGGAGGAGGAGAGATTAAGGACGCTTTGGAGGCGATACTAAGGGTTTTAAAGAAAGCTAATGGCAGCACAGGCGAGACGACAGCCAACCGACGACAGCCTCGGACCTCTTTCAGCTTGCTGCGGTACTCTCCAGGTCTGAAACGTTCTGGAAGCATGCTGTGGACATGGCTGACGAAGCGCATCATGCGAAGACCCAGCCGGAGATGTGGATGAGGCTTGGGACAAGTCCTGAGTGGTCTCCGTCAAGGGCTTTGTGGCCTTTAATGACTGCTGTACAGAACAGACTCTGCAACAGGTCCATACACCTTTGCACTTACTGGCATGTCTCATCATGGAACAGGTTGGTGGACGGTGGACCACAGTAGAGACATGCAGAATTGGCAATGGCTGAATTGACAATGACACTGAATTAATGATTATTACTGTATATATTATATTTCATTGTATCATATATTGTTGATATTACCTGTGCTTATTAATAGTTTTATTGTATGTTGTATTATATATTATTATTATTGTTGTTGTATTATATGTATTTTTATTACCTGTGGTTACTATAGTGAATAAACTGAATACATGGTAAAAACCTGAATGTTCATTTAACTCAACCCGGAAGGGTACATTTGCACACACGTAGTATGATGTATAGTATCCAGTGGGTCCTGTTACATTTAGCTAAACCAACCAAATGGGTTTTGATCAGTTCTGTAGTGTTATTAGTGTTACCAAAATACACTGCCACAGTTTGTCTGCTTTGTCCTCAGAGGATTCCAGCTACTGTAAAAAGGTTATTGTAAGTGTAAGTGACATTTGGATGAACTTATTCTCCACATGTATTCCCAGTCTAAAAACAGTTGTCCAGCAGCAGTTTATGGAAAGACTCTCATAAGGAGAGCTCACAACTCCACTCACCATATAAGAACCCGCTGGCCACAAAATGAACACTTTTATACATGGTAGCACATTACCTCAATGACCAGTTTCCAGGGTATAATATCTGCCAATTAGGCTGAGGACATGGTGATGGCAAAGCAAGAGTTAAAAACAATCAAGAACATTTTCTTCTTTAGTGGGTTATTGATGATTGTTTACTGTATGATAAACATATCGATGATTAATATCCATTGGCCCAAAGTTGATCCACCACTTTGAAAACACTTCTTTTTGATGCTGTGAGCTATAAAAAGGTCATTGAATGAACCAACTGAATGAGTCTACAGTAGGCAGAAGAGACTTGTACTGAACAGTACATTGTGTAGTTGTGAAATAAAACACAACTGCACAAGTGTATATAAGTATGCAAGTGCAAAACAACATTCTGATGATATAAATCCAAAGTGTTTCTGCAAAGATTCTCCAACGTATTAGCTTATTTCTTACTTGCAGAGTGTGGGCTTATTTCCAACAACATAGTGTAGTACTGTATGGCCTATTTCTGACATCACGTGGTGTATTGGCATGACACTGAATAGAATGGTGCATCTTTATTATATGTTATGTCTTATTGGTGATATAGTGTGATGATTTTTACAATATAGTACAACATGTCACAATTTTGACAACATAATTTTATAAAACTCATTTAATAAACATCAAAATATCAATCAGCATCAATCAATCAATGAACAGCACAAGTACAACAGTAAAGGCAGGGAGATAATCCAGTTCCTATCCATGTCAACTCAGAGGAGAATGAACAGCTGAGCTTCATTCACTGACTTAGGGTTAGGTTTACCCCTCAGCTAAGGTGTTAACTTTTATACATACCAATCAAAAACATATTGCAGACAATAAAATGTATGTATGTATTTTACTGACATTCCATAGTATTTTAATATGCTCGCCAAAAATACAAGAGAGCAATCCTGTCTACGATTAGTCTTTTGACATTACCTCCATGCCAAAGAAGTTTCACAGGTTAGAAGTGGTCACAAAAACCCCTTGTTACAATACGGTACACTCATTGGAAGGCAGAAAATCTGTGTTTGACAAGTACAAGTTAAAAGGACATTTGTAAAGACATGAGGTCCACCCCACTGAAACAGCCTTTCGATATTACATATCACCACAACTACTTATTCATAATATATGGCCACTGTTATGACCATGTCATAAATGTGATCATACCTACAGGGTAACTATCTTAAATCAAAATGACAGTAAGGCATTCAGCTGGACTTTTACCACTTTCTTCAGACTTGTAGATTGGCTATTTTTGAAACATTTTGAATAAGGCTTAAGCGGTTAACTTATTTAACCAAGGCATCTTCCCTTATGATATCATGTCAAAACTAACTTAGAGAAGACAGGAGCATACAATACAAAATATAGTAAGTCATAATTAGAAACAGCAGCACTGGCTTTTCAGTGGATGGGCATAGCATGAATGCTGTTGTCAAACGCTACATTTTCATGTTTTATTTGGTCTGTTGTCAGTCTACTGTGAGGCTTGGTTCTGAATCTGTACAGACCAACAGGGAGATTACTTACAAGTAAGTGTTCATGTCCATCTGGGTCTCTCAAGGAGCATTTCTCAGTACACCAGGTACTTAAATTCAGAGTAGATGAGGGGAAACATGACTGTGCAAGCACGGTACAGGATGGCTCCGCTCTTGAATATGGCTCGGGGTTTGGTGCTCCAGGACTCTGACTTGAAGTTGAAGTAAATAGCATACATGGCCACAGCGAAGAAATGTCCGATAAGAGTCATCGGTTTGGGCGTCAGCCTGGCGAAGGTAAAGGAAAAATAATTCGAAAAAATTTTGATGCAAACTAACTGCTGATGAAACTCAAACTTTCAGTCAGATCATTATGCCATGGCAGTGGGAGAACCGAAGCAGGTGGTTTATCTGTATATATTTATCACAGTAATATATATTTCTTACATCATAATTAATGAGGACATAATTTTATGATGCTTACACTGACAGAAGCCCAATAGGCCCAGCAAGGCACTCTCCACCAAGCTTGAAGTACTGGAAGCAGGCTTTTCTGAGCTCCTGAAGTGAATCTGGAGAAAACAAAAAACAACCACATGGATGTTACAAAATAATAATAACGAATAACGTTATGCTGCAATTTACTTTTCAAATATCTGGTTGTCAGTAATTCATTGTACACAACAGAGTTCAATTCCCCAGCCAGGTCATACCAAAGACTATAAAAATGGGACCCAATGCCTCCCTGCCTGGCACTCAGCATCAAGTAAGTCCCTGTGAAATACTAGCGTCATGTCCAGGGGATTTACTTGTACATGATGGCTGGGGGATGTACTTGTACATGATGGCTGGGGGATGTACTTGTACATGATGGCTGGGGGATGTAATTGTACATGATGGCTGGGGGATGTACTTGTACATCAAGCCACGGTAGCCACCTCCCGCTATAGAAGCAGGAGATAGGCTCCTGCCCACTATGGGTCATATAAGCCAACTTATATTACTGCTGCTGAAAAAAATACACATTCACTTTTACTATCCATTAATTAACAACAAGAATAGTTAATTTATCTTTACAATAAAAGCAAAAACCTGTGATAATCATGTTTAATGTAAAAAAAAAATCCCATGTCAGAATATTCCATGTGTATATCACTGCAGAGGAGACTCACTGTCAGTGGCTGCAAACAGCTCATACAGAGCTTGGGCCAACACATTCACCACAAAGGAATGTGATGACTTGCGTTCCCAGTGGAATTTTTTCTTTGCCTATTGAGGAAAAAAGAAAAATGCTCAGTGTAATTTCACACATTCTTAGAACACGCAGGATAACATGCAAATGTTAGGCAGAATGGTCCCAAATATTTTTTTAACAAATCGAAGCCTGAGTACATTCACCCTAAAGTCAACAGTCAGAACCTACCTACTATACTGTAGTATCACGGGCCTGTGTGGACCCAAGTACATACAAATGTATAAAGATTACTATTGCTGCTAAAGTTTTTACTTGTATTAAAGTAACAGTGGCTCAGGAGGTAGAGCTTGGGAAACGGAAGGTTACCGGTTCGATCCCTGGGTCTCCCTGTGTTAGTGTCAAAGTGTCTTTGAGCAAGACCATGAACCCCGAACTGCTCTCAATGAGCAAGTAGGTGTCTTGCATGGTGTGTGAATGGGTGAATGCAATGGACATTGTAAAGCACTTTGGATAAAGGCGCAATATTATTTACCATTTATTACACCTTGTTTTATTATATCTGATTTCGTTTTTATATACATCACAGTCTGCAAAGCATGTCACACCAACATTTCACTGCACATAGTTAGATAGACTCTTGTTTCTTGTTTAGAAACTACCAGGTGGGCATGCATTCAAGGGCCAAAACCGCTCTGACTGAAACATGCAGTCAAATCAGCTGTGCGTCATTAAATTTAGCTAAAGCAGTGAACTACAGTGTGTGATCACGTGACCTCAAGCACAAGTCCATGTCAAACTAGAAAGATGCGTTCCAGATATGCTGTAAAGACTGCTGCTTTCTGTCCCCTGATTGCGCAGCAATTTTTTAAAGATATAAGCCCCAGCAACTCCAGCTCTGACATACAACACTTAACATCTCTTGTAGTCTTTTATAACTGCTACAACAATTACCCAGTCTACTCTAAACTCATTCGGACTCTGTGAATACCTGCAGCATGACACTATCGTCGTAGAGCTCTGGAATGTTCTTCAGCAGGCTCCTCCAAATGCGCACGTCATTGAGGGCCACACTCATGCCTCCTCCTGTCAGCGGGTGCCTCATGTTGTAGGCGTCTCCCAGGAGAAGGACACCTGGAAATGGCAGGTTGCTGTTTTAAGCCTGGTGTATACTTTGTCGTATGATTGTGTCGCTGGCAAAAATAGCAGCTCTACAAGCTTACAATGTACGTCATGTCAAAAGACGTAGTATAATTTAAGCAATACGCTCATAGTCATCAGTAGTTACTTTCTCATCACTTTGTGCAGCACAGTTCGGGTTTGAACTTGTTAAAATATTTGTAAAGAAGAATTATAATCTTTTTGTCCATTTATAAAACCAAATACTGCTTTATTACCGATTAAGTAAATGTCATCTCTGCTCACCAGAGTGTGCTGACTACTGTAACAGTACACCCACAAAAAGCTGTTTTCAGTGCTTTCAAATATTTCAAACATCAATTTAAATGTGTACAGTATCTTACAGAATATGACACAGACTAGATAACATTAGACTGGATCTATACACTTCATTCTTTACAATCTCTATAATATTAAAGTTCAATGATCCAGTGATAATGCAAAAAATGTTTTGTGCGTGCATACATATCTATAGACAATATATCTCAAAATGACATTCAGTAGTAGTATAGTAATGTTCTGCTACCTGGCTTGTTGACCGGCGAGGGTGGGAGGAAGCTAGCAGGCATAGACCTGAGACGATCATTTTGTAGTGCCACCATGAAAGGTTCTTTTATGTGTTCTGTTGGTAAAGGTAAATATATAGAGAGAGAAAGACAGAGCGAGAAGCCACAGACAGGTTAACCATTCAGCTATTCAACAGGGGATAAACATGTTTCAGAGCATGCAGAGCACATTGGCTTCTTTGATTTGGAAGTATGAATTCATTGACGCATTAAGATGACTGACTGACATTTCCACAGTCCCTCTATTAAGGTTACAGGAGCACAGCGCTTTGATGTTGCGGCTGAGATATTTAAGATGAATTGGATGATGAACTATGAACACCAAAGCGAGTATACACAAAAGCATAGCAGCAAAATTATTTTTTTATATCCCCCGTTTCTCTACTGTTGTGTCATCTAATAGCTGAGCTATGAAAAAACGGATTTTAACCCTGAATGACATCCTGGTGCAACAATCACACAGTAAAATTTGCGTTAAATGAACACTGCAGATTTTAGTTAGATTTTAGAACACAGACACACACAACACAGACACCAGACAGGCACAGATGGAATAAAAACATGTGGGTTTGAACCTGACTCATGACCTGTGCTGAATGTCATCGCCTCTTTGACTTTTCTACACAGCAAAATCCTCAGTGGTAATACACTATGTGGTATTGTTATTACAATACCCGCACGCACAATATACGTGCAGATATTGGGGAACAAATTTACTGCATTACTATTTCAGAACATGCGCACGGAGGGCTCACGCTATCTGCTTGGTGTAGCTTGTACAATTGACATGAATTGTACATAGTACGCATGCAGTAAATTCCACGCATTGAAGCGTCAGGTGTATCCCCAGCATTAGGGTTAGTATTGCAATAGTTTAGGGTTAGTTAGCATTCACATGGATTTCCATGAATAGCAGAACGTTTTATCTCTTTTACCTGGCAGCTGAGGGTACACCTTCTCAGCCATGTATTCAGTGAGGTTTCGTGGCATCTCCCCCCTGATGTCCACTAAAACTCTGGTGTCAGAGGAAGATATTTGGTAGATAAGAACAGGGCTGGGGTTGGCCAGAACCAATTCAGCATGGTGGGCTTTGAACTGGGGAGCATCCTGGGGGCGAGATAATAGAAGATGTGGTGTGTATGTCTCTAGAATTGTATTTACAGTGTATATAAAGGCGATGTTCATCAACAAATTACAATACTTTGAGCAAAACACAGCTATACCTTCATGAGGCATCCAACAAAGTGAGAAGATGTGTGAGCCTTTCCAGACACAAGGCTCTTTCTGAATTTGGAGAAACAGCCATCAGCCACCACAGTGAGCGCAGCATGGATTTTCTAAGGACAGAAGACAAGAAGACAAGACAAGGTCAAGAACATATGTCAATCAACTACATTCTGTGTTTACTTCTTGCCTAGAGAGGTCCATCGTGAGTTACTACTGCAATATAAGATACCACAAGGGATCTTCCTGGTAGGGGAGACACTTTGATCACTAAGGACGTTCACCCAGAGCGAGGCATAGCCATTCAGGCCACCAGGCCATGCTGACCACTGCGAATCCCTCAAATAGAGGGATGTCGACTACATAGTGTCTGGTAGTGGGGGATCGCGTTCGCGCTCTCCCCATTTGTTTGGGCGGCCATAACTGAATGGGTAAAGGCGTCTGGGAGTCAGAAGGTCCCTGGTTCGTTCGAATTGAAAAATAACTACCCAAGTGGCACTCCTTAAATAAATCATGCAATACGTATAGGCTCAGATGCTAAATCTTTTACTCTGGCTAACGCGTTTCGGCCTCAGCCTTCCTCAGAGCAGATAAAAAATGTGAATTGGGGGTATACGCCCCTCTTTTTGTATGTTCACATAATCATCCCAACCTGTGTTGGGATGACATTAACAACATTTTCAACAACATATGGTCAGAATAATGTAGAACAGATATTTTAGGAGTGCCTGTGTTTCCACTTGGGTGGTTATTTATTTTTCAAGTGATGAGATAGTTATATGTCATGCTGCAAGTTTCCCCCACTCACTTTGATGTCTCCAGTTTCCTTATCCTTGTACTGGACTCCAGTCACACAACCATCCTCCTCCTCCAAGCTGGCCACGGTGCCTTCTACTATTGTGACACTAGGGGGGAGTAAAGCGCTAGTCAGGAATATTCCCCCTTAACATTGAAGGTTTCCAAAGGGTAACAGATAACAAATGTCTAATTGAAATATATGACCATTATCCACAGTGATTTCAGTCCACGAACCAACTTTCCACCCAACATGGGGTGAAAATATTTACCAGTAGCACCAAAGTTGGTGAAGGAAGCAAGATGTCTCATGTAATTGGCATTGCGCTTACTTTGGTTCTGCTAGAGCAGCCCTCCTCAGTCCCATGATAAAGCGTCCATGATGGAAGGCCCGTCCACACTGGATTTGTTTGTCTTCCTGAGGGTAGGGAATCTCCACCTCTGTGCTACTCTCCATGTCGTGGATCACATAGCCGTTCACTGTGTGGGCATCCAGGCCCTCCACTGCACCTGAAGGAAACACCAGCATCACAATGTTCATTCAGAAAACATTGAAGTTGAATCATAAATTATAGAAAATACTAATTATAGAAAATGTGCAAAGATTACTGAGGGCATTTAACATTCACATTCATATTTTAGATTTTACAATATTGAAATATGGCATTGTGACAAGAAAATGTATCTCTGTATTTAGGTTTTGATTAAAGGTTTATGTTGTAGATAAGCAAAGCAAAGAAAGCTAATCTCACAAAAAAATGAATTTTGGAAAACAGTTTTCCTAATGGAGCCTGGGGAACTTTTATCAGCACAGGGCAAATGAAACCCAATCTAAAAGAATATGGACACCATTAGTCCCTGACTTTTTGGCAACAGCAGATTTTCCGCCGATGTGAAAACGAGTCTAATCAATATTGAACAGACATTTCACGTGACTAGTGTTATATAAGCAGGAGTGTCACATAACTAACCTTCCAGCCCCAGTGCTTTGAGGGCTAGATATCCTCCTGGCTGCAGTAGCTCCCCTACTATCCTGTCAGGCTCTCTCATGTCTCTTTCCACCACCGTCACCCTCCTGCCGTCCCGGGCCAGCACAGCGGCCATAGCCGACCCCAGGACCCCAGCCCCAATTATCAGCACATCAGGCTCAGGGTCAACAGAGGTGGCATCTTCCTGGTTTGTCTCTGTGGCTGAGGAGTCTTGTACATTAGCCCTCTTTCTCCTGCCTCGGCTCTGGAGAGAGGAAATGGGTGAAGAAATAAAGAGATGGAGAAAAGGTTATTATTAAATAGCTGTCACCACAACATTGGGATCCCCCTGTACTTGTCAAAATACTTCCAAAATGTTAATGAAGTCCATGATCATAACACCAGAGGCAGCTCCACAAATCATGTTCAATCCAGATTTGGCTCAACTAAGGGAATGAACTCGTTCTCATGCTATTCATCAAAAATGTGGAATGCCCTACCAAAAGGAGTAAAGGGGTGTAAAACCCTACTCACTTTCAAAACTGCCCTAAAGATACACCTTCAGGAGGCTGCAATTCTAAAATGGCCCCTGTCCAAGTCCTAACCTACCCCAAGTCCTAACCTACCCCCCTACCCGCCCCTTTCTCTTTCTTCTCTTGTACATTTTTTCCCACTCTTCATACCAGTAACCTGTAAACTGATTGTATGACATTCTGTATAGTAGTGTGTATATCTGTCTGTCTCTTATATGTCATCATGATTTGTGTGCATGGGGATCTCATCTTAAACAAGCTCAGTGCTTAATGAGTCTTCCAGTTTAGTAGACCTTGTATTGTGAATTTGTACTTCCATGTACTGTTATTCTCATGTCTTACTAAATAAAGTACATCAATCAATCAATCAATGTCATAGACCAGATTGAGTCTCTGACTGGAGTGCATTAATAATAATACTAATATCTCAAATGTATATACCGCTTTTCTAAGTACGCAAAGACACTTAACATGGGGGGCATGAGAAAACAACAAAGAAAAACAACTTAAATGGGGGGGGGGACCACTAAGAAAAGGCTAATTATAGGACTAAGGAATAAAATCCTTAGTATTATACAGTAGAATGGTACATACATGTTTTTTTTTGTTTTTTTGTTACTTCCATCAATGATTGTTGGTTTTGATTAGTTAACAAAGGATATTTTTCAATTCAAAATAAATCTATTCAATATAAAAAGTCTATTACCTGTGTGATCTCTATGGCAACTATGGTTAGGCATTATAATAAAACATCTTACCTTTATAGCAACACTCTCAGCACTGTTGCGGCTCTCAGTTGAAGTCTGTGGAATAACCTTATTGATAATAGGTAAGGATGATAGAAGCTCCAGTGGTAAATTGAGCACCTGTGATATT
Source organism: Gymnoscopelus braueri (assembly GCF_963280865.1). NCBI lineage: Eukaryota > Metazoa > Chordata > Actinopteri > Myctophiformes > Myctophidae > Gymnoscopelus > Gymnoscopelus braueri. The sequence goes on along the minus strand of NC_137605.1, from coordinate 42,928,971 downwards.
TTGAGCCCATGAAAATAGCTGATATATGATAGCAGCAAGCCAACGGTAAGAAATACTGCTGCAGCCATTACAATCTCTTGGGGAGCAAAAGTGAAGACACTGTCGGATTTTTTGTAAAGGTATGTGAAACTCGCTATTCCCAGGAAAGCCCACATCTTGATTTTTCTTTTAAATACCGGTGAGCAAAAACTGGGGTAAAATAAATACAAATATATGTATCTCTACAACATAAAATTCTCACAAAAAAAAGAATCCAGATTCGTGAAAAGGCAGATAATTAAAATCCCATTGTTTTTTTCCTCCAGATGCTGCCGACAAGAACAAAACAAATCAGATGACCAACCAAAAACAAGATGTTTTAGCTTTTGTTTTGTCTTCTTAATCAGACCTGGTGAGACCAGACCGACGGTTCAAGGGATGCTGAATATATTATGCTAATGAGAAACACGGGCAACTTCGGGTTGGGTGCTTTCACATGATCCCTCCTCTCCTGCACACAGACCGTCCAATCAGGAGCGACATGTCGGTGAGCAGAGCTCACGCTGCACGCCCATTGGACGCCTCCACCGGCACCGGGCCAACCCCCAGCCGCTGATTGGACGGCTGGGCTGGCATACAGCTAGTATGATGTGATGTCACCAGTGGAAAACCATCCGTCTGTCTCGTCCTTATAACATATACTGGTCTCGTCCCAGAGCCACCGAGGTAGTCGAGACTCAGACTAGTGGTGGAAAAGTAAATAAGTACATTTACTCAAGTACTGTACTTCAGCACAATTTTGGAGTACTTTTACTTACTTAAGTATGTCCATTTTTTCAGTGGTGGAAAAAGTACTCATATGTTTTACTTAAGTATATATCAATACTGTAATGTACAAATACTCTGTTACTAAATGATAGTACAAAAGTATTGGTATCAAAAATGTAACAAAAGTAGAAAGTACTCATTATGCAGAATGTCCCGTTTCACAAGTTTTCATTACGTATAAAAATCTTTGGAAAATAGCAGATCTACAAGCTCACAATGTGTTGCAGGGCGAGGTATTGTGAGCTTGTATTGGTTATTTTCAAATGGCTGAAATGGGCTGAAGTGGGTAATGTGGAAGTATAAAGTATTGAAAATTGGAAATACTACAGTAAAGCACAAATACCTCAAAATTGTACTCAAGTAGTACAGCACTTAAGTAAATGTACTAAGTTACTAGTAAGTAAGTAACTAAGCACATTTACTCTAAGTACTGTACTTAAGTACAATTGTGGGGTACTTTTACTTTACTTGAGTACGTCAATTTTTCTATACTTAATATTTATACTCCACTAGCTACACTACACCTCAGAGGCAAATGTTGTACTCTTTACCCTCGCAAATAGACACATTCTGAAAATTACTACAACTTTGGTACTGTAGTGTAAGTATATTTTGTTTACTTGTTTACTTTTACTCAAGTCACATTTTGAATATAGGCCTTACCTTTACTTTTAACAGAGTGTTTAGACTAAACAGTTTAGTGTTTAGTGTTAAAGTGTTTTTGTGGTAGAAGTTACCTGTACTTCTTCCACCACCACTGTGTCGTCAGTCTAGAGACCCCATGGCCCGGAAAGACCGTCGCTGATTGGCTACTTAGTGGTTGTTACAGTAACCTTAGCCGACGCACAACAAACATACAAACGACACATTTTAGACACGTTCTCTGAAGTCCTGAAAGAAGTAGCTAAGCTATGCATGTTAACTCAAACGTTTAATTAATTGTACACGTTTTTATTTTATGGTCTATGAATAATGATGTAAACTCGAACGTTACATGAAACAAACTGTCGCTTGACAACCAAATAGCCAGTCATAGCGCGATCATCCCTCCAGGCTATGGGACTTTGACTCTACTGACTTCTGCTCCATTATGTCCACACCATAGAGTTATAATCATTGTTACAATATATGAATATATCCACCTGCAGCTTTAATCCAACCCATTCCATTCCTCTATTTACTAAAGCTGTATGGGAAAAACTAAGCTCTGATTCAATAGACAACATGCATACAAAAATAACATCACGTTATTGAAATTAACTAAATAGAGACTTTTAATTATCGATTCTATTTTAATGTACCAGTAAGTAAAACTGAACAATAAATGCATTTGATTGATCCCATATCATTAATGTACAGTAGTTGGCATCAGTTTGAAATCTAAACTTCAACAATATCCGCTTTTAATACATACATACATAAATACTTTAAATCAACAGTACATGTAAACAACATTATTATTATTACATTTTACAATGTTATGACTGAATTAATTAACCTACAATTATTAACAGAGAACACTGAAATACTCCATAGTTCTTATGTACAGTACCTCTGCTATTAACCTACAGAAACAATTGTTTATTTCACTGCTAACAGACATCTGCACAGACTTGACATTAAAAGGTCAAATAGCCAAATACTTGCACATAATGTATTTTATATGTAGTGATTAAAGATGGCTTCATATTTTTCTTGCTTCCCTGATGTCACCATTGGCTCTCCATTTTGCTTGACAAAGTCCTAATAACAAAACAAAAAAAATGGATCACTTCAGTTTAAGATGTCCCCTAATTTGTTACACATCTAATAAACATAGTGTTAAATAAATTACATGAGGAAACATGTTACTGTCAAACGTGTTACAAAGTCCAGTGACATTGAGCAGCAGAAAACATTGTGGCTACATTATCTGTGTCCTCTAGGGCAGTGGTTCTCAACCTTTTCAGGCCGTGACCCCCCAAAATAATCATATTTGAACTGGGGACCCCCCACCATGTTAAGCACTTGGAATATAGGAGTTGAGGCACTACATTTAGTTTGACTCGGTTCCTCAGATACATATTGTTAAAATAGCAGATCTACAAGCTCACAACGGCTCGCGTTGCGAGCTTGTAGATCGGCTATTTTCAAAAATCTTTGCCTCTTTCTTATATTATTTGACAATTCTTGACCATTTTTTATAGTATAGTTTGTTGATGACTTTTGATGCATTTTTGGATGCAAGATTTTCTTATCTTTCTTTCTATTTTTTTTAGGTAATAAGCTTAAAAGTCCTTAAATTGTCACTTCACTGTCATCTGGGGACCCCCCTGGGGGTCCCGACCCACAGGTTGAGAACCACTGCTCTAGGGGGCACAAATCAAAATGTAGAGGCATCATCCACTGTTCAATATGTTGTGTGAAACGAATTATATAACATGGTGTTACACGATGGAAAACAATGAGCTTGCATATTTATGTGTCCATTTTACTGAGTCAGGACAATAACCAAATATGGCCCTGAATCCAAACCTAAGATTTCTTTCATTATATTCTTTTGAAAGGTTCATCAATATCTGGCGATAAAAATCCAGCTTAGACCACTTTATATTGCATGTACATCAGGTGCACAGCATGAGTAAATTACTTTAGACCCACGTTTAGACAGGTCGTACAACTTGTAGATCGACTATGATATACATGCACTGAACATACAGTAATGCCACAGATAAGGTGGTGTGAGGCCACATTACCTCTAGCTCCTCTAATGTTGCACTTCCATCTTCCACTTTCTGTCCAATTCCATGACTGAAACTGGAGTAGCGCTCCTGTTCAAATCACACAGTACTGCAGTCAACAATTGTATGCAGCATATGATAATGGAATCTAATGTAGAATAAAATGATTATTATATATTTATTATACATTTACATTAGAGGGAATTATTAGCAGTTGCTACATACCTTCACCATGTTAGTGATAACCCCTTCTTCAATGACGCGTACAGCATTTTTCAGCCCTCTGGCAAATGCATCCATGGCTCCAATGTGAGCAATGAACAGATCTTCAGGGTCTGTGGACTCTCTACGTACCTTAGCATCAAAATTCAGACCCCCTGGCTGCAAGCCACCTTGTTCAATGATAATCTGGGAAAGATTAAGCAAAGGAAAATAACAATTTAAAACAAATGCTTTTATGCGATTATCAGATACAATAGCAGGCCCCAGATACCAACTAAAACTCAGTGATACTTGTTGTTTTCTCTGATTTTACCAATATTTTGTTAACTGCAACATAAATGGGTTCAAGTTTAACAGTTAAACTATTTTACCTGTGGCTGTCACCCCAATAAAAATGGATATAGAAATATATTACTTCATAGAAAGTATAGTAATACTTTTCTATTTGTTTAGATTTTTTATTGCATTAATTGTTCACCTTCATGGCCAAGGTGGTGTTCTTGATGTCCATAGGGAACTGATCCGTGTCCCAGCCCAGGTCAGGAGAGCCCGTATTGGAGTCAACTGAGCCAAGCATGCCAAACCTGCCCAGCAGAAAACATGGATAGAAGTTATACTAGAAACATTTTGGGTACATTCAGCAAAGTAAAAGCATAATTCTCTGGTCTCTACAGTCAAAAACGGTTACAGCACACAATAATCTTTCCATCTGAACATTCTGCAAGATTGTTCACTACATTTTATGGTATGAATGATTAGATCAGGTAGGTAGTCAAGATGTCTTACGCAGAGGCCATGACAATATCATGCTCATAGGAATGCCCTGCCAGAGTGGTGTGGTTGGGCTCAATGTTTAACTTAAAGTGACTGTCCAGCCCATAAGTCTTCAGGAAGCCAATGACGGTCATTGCATCTAGTAAAGACCATACACAAGCAACATATCAGACGGTCATTGCATCTAGTAAAGACATGCACAAGCAACAAATCAAATTAATGAATCGATTATCACAGCTTCATCTTTGAAACATGTGTCACTTCTATGGCTAAAATGTGCAACTGCTGTTTTGCTTTCAATATGTGAAATCATACCATAATCATATTGGTGTTTACAAGGCTCTTTAGGCTTGGGTTCGATGAGGAACTGGCATTTCAACCCAATCTTCTCTTTATACTCTGGGGTATGGGGAGAACAATCACATCATCATTATTACACTCAACTACATTTGCACCTCCTTATGCACAATGCTTACCTGCATTTACAGTATTAAACAAAATGTCATGTCATTACTTACTGACAGCCATTTTGAAAAAGTTGGCCATGTGTTTCAGTTCAGCAGCAACATCAGTGTTCAGTATGGAGAGGAAGCCCTCCCTGCCACCCCAGAACACTGAGGATAAAAAGTATAATGATGAATTACTTTAAAGTATAACAGGATTGTTATTTGTTGGGACACAGTGGTATCAAACAGAAAGTACATAAACGCACACTTCAGTCTTTACAAGATGGTACTAGCAGCTAGATTCAAACAGGGAAGAAAACATTGGTGTAACAGAGGACTCTGTCACGACTTCGGTGTGGTACTAAAGGACTGTATCTTTAGGCACTATTGGCTCCTGTGACTGTCGCAGTATGGCTGGCTGGGGCTGAGACGAGCGGCTCAGCCGACTATGAGATTCTAGGTATAGCTCCTCTGGGAATAACTCTTCCAGGTACAACTCTGAGTATAGCTCTCCTAGGTATAGCTCTATCTCAAGTCTCCAGATACTCTTCAGGTTGTTATCCTACAGCTGGTCTGCTTCCGCTCCCGCGTTCCGCTGTACTTATGGGTGGGACATGGTGTCGTATGATCTTAGGGCGACGTCACACTGGCGTTACGTCCTTAATCGGGACGATTATCCTATCGTCGTCTTGGCAACAATTGGTAATTCAAAGAATCTAAAAGGAGTTACAACTGAGTGGGCACTATTCTTCCCTGTTTGAGATGCGATGGCTTCCCATCATCTTGCTCTTACCAAAGTTTTCAGCTCCCAGCTTCTTGGCAATGTCCAGTCCCTTCTTCACCTGAGCCCCAGCATAGGCCAGAACATGGCAGTCAGGGTTGGTGGATGCACCATTCATGTACCTGGGAGAGGTATATTAGTTATAGTATCCCATTCCCTAAGCATTAGAAGGAAGTGTTCTTGGCTGTCGCAGCTCAGGATCTGAATAAGAAATAATCTCTAAACCTGATGGGCCATTATAAATATTGAAGGGTTTCTTGTCATGAGGTAACCCACCATTAGGGCTCATATTTTATAAAACAGGATTTACAGTGAGACAGAGACAAAACTGACCTTGGATGAGCAAACAGATTGCATGTGATCCACAGAACCTTAAGCCCAGTCTGGTTCTGCAGCTGAAGAGCCAGATCTGTCATCTCATCCAGGTTCCTGTTGGACTCCTCTAGACTGGATCCTTCTGGTGCCATATCTCTGGGAAAAGATGGTGAATATGTGTGTTCTATTTTGTGTTAATATTTAACCACATGAAGCCTTGTGTCCCTATTCTGAGGAAAATGTTCATTGAAGATAGCAGATCTATAAGCTCACATATAGGCTATTTTTAGTAAAGAGATTTGGTGTAGAGAGAAAAAAGGAGGGGACCCGACCAAGTATAGACCACTGGGGGACACCGGCCAACTAAATATAGGGTTGAAGTGGTTAACAATTGTATTGCATTAACAAATGCATGTTTAAATGTGTGGAAATTGATTTTCTATGTTAAGGTGCATTGTCTTAAGTTGAAAAGGAAGGAAGCAAGCACTCATGAGACGAGTTTTCGAACGGTTCAGGCGGATAAAGTTCATAGAAAGGAATACCAGCACTCACTTAAGTCCTTTTAGGCTCTTATTTATTTAGGTCATAGCTCCCCAGCAGCAGCGTCAAACCGGACGTTTCGGCCCAGAGGCCTTCTTCAGCGTATAAACATTATACGCTGAAGAAGGCCTCTGGGCCGAAACGTCCGGACTTAATTGAGTGCTGGTATTCCTTTCTATGAGCATTGTCTTAAGTGTCATACATTTTCATTCCAACAGATGCAAGAGGCTCAGGAGAAACAAAACAAGGTAGTTATAAATCAGAAATATGCAGTTTTACCTGCCAAAGAGGTTATTCCAGACTTTGAGCCTTGAATCCTTGTATCCAGACAATTATTATTAACACTGTCTCACTGCAACATACTCAGTGTCTATGCAAACAAACAAACAGCTACAGGTAACCATAACGTCAATACAAAATACTTGTTTAAGTAAATTAAATTACCTGTCATGAAATGTGTAATATTTCACCTAAAAACACAAGCAGATGTCATTAAATGTCATATGAAATACATGGCTAGTTCATTGTGATGAGTTATCCATTATAACTCTTTCACACCAAAGTGATGACCCAGGTAACACCCAGGTTTGCAGTGGGTATGAAAGGATCAACACAGGTTATCTGATCCTTAGTCGCCAGGTGCTGAAGCAATGCTTGAGACAAACTAGAAAGGAACATGACTATAACAAAAAACTGAAATAAAAGGTAGCTAGAAACAATGCTTCTTAACTAAAGAACATCTTCATTCATGCAAGATATGCACAACAAAGTACTAGACATGCAAGTACTAGACTTGCCTTGTTTACTGATATAATTTGTGTTGTACAGTATGTCCATTTTTCACGTGTGAATCTCCAGTGTAAATAAACTTGGAAATATCAGCTTTTATTAAATGGAAATGTGACAAATCTGTTCAGTGGACTTTGCGACATGGACACTGGGCTTGTGTGAACGCCAACGTTCAACAACCTTGTCACTGTGACCATTGTGTGTTTTCAATTAGTCAAAAAGCCTTGTGGATTGAATCTGTATCCCGTATAAGGATATAATATATACTGTAGGGTATAAGGAGCTCATGTACACCAAGTTTAGTGAAGAACTCAAAAGCAGCATGGAGCCTTTTCTTGGCCGATTCCATGGGGGTTCCTTCATTCCATGCTCTGTGAAGGGTTGGAAACCCGAAAGGGTCAGCACCTGATGCATGGAAACAAGTGACACAAATAACATAACATTTCAAAAATCAAAGCAAAATAAAGATTTCAATATGAGAATTCCAGCATGGCAGTATGAAGCCTAATCTATACTTTGTTGTACGATGTTGTCAGTTGGCAAAACATTTCAAGCGGAAAACGACAACACTGTCGGATGACATAGTGTAAATTAGGCTTAAGAGATAAGGTAATGAACCCTGTTCACAGATGTGTCATATAGCAGGGTAAAGACAGCTCGGACTGGTATACGCAAATCAAATGCTGCAGCTGTGTTTACCCTGCTATGACACCTCTGAAAGACATGGGGGTTCCAGGGGGACCCCAGATCAATAATTGATAGTTAGGAACCGAATGGACCCTAAAGGGGGGCGCATGCTACCATTTTTGGTGGTCACCTTATCACCTCGTCGGTGATAGAGAGAGCTCTCTCTATCATAGAGAGCACTCTCTCTATCACCTTTTAGGTGATAGGGTGACCACCTCATTTGGTAGCATGCGTGGGCCTTTACGAGTCTGTAACTCTGAGAGTGTACAAATGGAACCAAATGGACCCAAAAACATTGGGGTCCCAGAGTTAATAAAAAAATCTAATGCAGGTCCATACTCCATGGCCTAATCATGCATATCAAACTGAGGGTCCTTGAAATTAAAAGGGTTGAGAATCACTGTCCTTACCAGTCCCACAGAAAGAGTGCCAGTAACAGACTGAAAACCTCAGCCAGTCCTCCATCGTCTTACCCATCAGAACCTAGGGTACAATACACAGGGAACACAAATCCAACTAAACCAACCTTAGTTGTTCCTATATAGGCTATAACTTTTATTTAACAATTTTACAAGTTAAAAATGTACAACAAATGTACTGTTGTTGAATGAGATCATACCTGTTTTGCATTGTAATGTTTGAAGCACAGGAGGTCTTGAGCTCCAGCATTGGGCTTAAAGAGGATCTTTGGAATGCCTGTGCAAGAAAGTCAGTGACACAAGCACAAATAAAATGGTCTGTAAGTGATCTGTTGTGAACTACAGCACACGGGCCATCAGTGGTGGAAAAAGTACTATTTTTCCACCACTGTGTGCCATCAGTGGTTTACTTAAGTAAAAGTATCAATACTGCAATGTAGAAATTGCAAGTAAAAGTAAATGGAATTCAAAATGTAAATGAGTAAAAGTACAAAAGGTATCAACATGTACTTAAAGTACCAAAAGTAGAAAGTACTCATTATGCAGAATGTCCCATTTCACAAGTTTTCAAATGTATAATTGTAGTTGAGTAAGAAGTACAATATTTGTCTATGTAGAGTAGAAGTAAAAGTACTGAATACTGGAAATACTCCAGTAAAGTACAATATATATATATATATATATATATATATATATATATATATTACTAAAGTACTGTACTTGAGTACATGTACTTTACTTTACAGTTACTTTACACCACCGGATGCCTGTGCAAGAAAGTCAGTTACACACAATGATCTGTTGTGAACTACAGCCTTATTTTTAACTCTATGACTACAGCACACAGGCCATATATAACGTTAATTTGTAGTGTATAAACAATTTGCAATACTGTAAACGGTACAGTTCTGAGCTGATTCGATTAAATCATAGCTGTAAACATCAGGACAATGTTTTGAGTTCATAAATACCGAAGGATTTCTCTTTCAATATGCACTCTGCACTGTGAAACAGTTAAACACACATGCATTGACTGCAGATCATTTATATCTATTATGCAGCACCTTTGGTTTGTGAAAGAAACTGATTATTACCAGCAAAGAATTCTGTCTCCGATGCCATTTTCAGGCGTTCACAACTTCTGTGTCGGGGGTGAAAGTTCGATCGAAGTACCACGTCCGCCTTCTTTGTCAGTAAAATGATGCACTTCTGTCTTTGGACACAGGGTGTCACCAGAGCCGTATACACTCACTCACACACTCACTCTCACTCTCACTCTCACACTCACACTCACACTCACACTCACACTCACACTCACACTCACACTCACACTCACACTCACTCACTCACTCACTCACTCACTCACTCACTCACTCACTCACTCACTCACACTCTCTCTCTCTCTCTCTCTCTCTCTCTCTCTCTCTCTCTCTCTCAAATGTTTTACTTCTCTCTCTCTCTCTCTCTCTCTCTCTCTCTCTCTCTCTCTCTCTCTCTCTCTCTCTCTCAAATGTTTTACTTAAGTAAAATAATCAATACTGCAATGCTGAACTACTCTGTTACAAGTTAGCGTTGTGAACTTGTAGATTGGCTATTTTCAAATAGCCAAGGTAAATTAAATTAAAGTAATAAAGTGAAGTGGTGTTTTGTAATAATTAAAATCTATAAGTAACTAGTAACTAAACGTTTTCAAATCATTGTAGTGGAGTAAAAGTACAATATTTGAGAGGTAGTGGAGTAGAAGTAAAAGTATAGAAAATTGGAAATACTCCAGTAAAGTAAAAATACCTCAAAATTGTACTTAAGTACAGTACTTGAGTACATGTACTAAGTTACTTCACACACGCATATATAGCCTACTAGTAGGCTACATATGCGTAAAATATATCTTTTATATACCGAATGTATACTGTAAGTATACATATAAATATATATTGTATATACAGACATACCGTATTTTATAAATGTGCAAAAAAAACGAATTACTAGTTATTGCATGTTCAATATGTTTATTTGAATTACAATGGCACTTTTATAAAATATTTGATGGAGAAACATCAACAGAGAAATAGAAACGATACCAGGACACCGTACATACACACATAATCCATAAATACATATTTACACTCATTACAACAGATACACATACATATAATCCATCAGAGCCTTTGGTCTGGAACATATGCCAGGTGAAAACATCAAACACTTAAAGTATGTCCCTGTGCACGGTTGAAGCCCTATAACGTTTACCCAGCACATAATACAGTGCACAATATGATGACATTGCCTTCTCACATTGAAACCGTTTCATATAGGGAGTTTTGTCCCTACACAAGATAAACGGTTTCCAACACCACCCAAGGTTTTGCATAAAACTGGATAAAATAGAAGGCAAAACAAATACCACCAAATACCAGGCACTGTAGGGTGAGGCACTTGTGCACCTAACAAAGACTGGTTTGGCATCATGACATTTGGCACATGAGGATAGTGTTTTAAGTCTTAAGCTTAATTCATACTCTGTCATACAGTGTCCCTTGGTGTGGCAAGCGACACAATCATACAACGTAGTATTAATCAGGCTTTACTGAACTGCATGTGTCTGTGCAAGTTTGGGAGGTGGGCAAAATCAAGACTCTGTCCAGGAAAGTCTCTAAGTCACTTTTACTTAATGCTTCTTGTGCCTCTTAAACAACTTGGTAAGTGTACAGTGATGATGGGTACTGAACCCCATTCTCAACATGTCATTCGAGAATTATATCAGAGTGAAGGGCTAGGTTCAGCTCATGCCCTGGCACCCTGTGTGCCATTTTTCCTACATAAATGTCACTGTATCACTAGCATTGTCCCAAGAACTCTCACGTGTCTTCAGCTGTGAAATCTCTGCTCATTGATTCCCATGACAATGGTCTTGAGAAAGTTCAATGGCCCCACTGCTTAAGCATCTGAAAACAATTGCAGTTCATTCAGTGAATCAAAAGCGTTTCAGTGTTTCGTAGGTTTGTCCATTTTATCCACATTACAATTACACCCTGAAAAAAAAAAGAAGACAGTCTACAATCCCCCCCGGTGGCATAGGATACTGGTTCTGGCCTCGGCCAATGAAAGTAATGGTGCTGTTTTATTATGATGCGCCTGCGTCTGGCTGGCTGAGGTCCTTTTTAGTTTTCTTCCTCTTCCCTCGACAGGGTTTGCACACACAGCACAGAATGCAGGGTGAGGCGAGCAGAAGAAGTGGTGAAGTTACTAACACGATAACACTGACTCCAACCAGGATACCCACCACCTGTGGAGGGGCACAATAAAACACAACGTCAATTTACCAATTTATATTCCGACGGTGTCACTTGCCAAAAAGAAACCAATCTAGAAGCAAACAAAGTGTCGTAAAGAACTTATCTACAAGCTAACGTGTCTTATAGAACTGATCTACCAGCCAAAGATGCATCACAAAGAACTGATCAACAAGCTGACAATTATCCCTTTTCCACCGGTGTGTTTTTCCACTGAAAATGAATTGGTTCTGAATCCTAAAAGTTGGTTCGGAACTGGAACCCCAAAAATATTAGTTTTTTCTTGCCCTGAACTGGGAACCACAGTGGGCGTGTCTATATTCTAGATGCAGATGCGATGCAAACAATGGCGAAAGCCACTTTTAATGAATACATAAAAGTGTCTTTGTTTGGTTACACCATGTAAGATTAATCTTTAAAAAGTCCACACTAGCCTAACAAAAAATTGTTACAGAAAATGAAAAAAAGTGTTTTAGTCTTATCAACCTGGGACAACGTTGCCTACCGTTAATCAAATATAAAGCCCTAATTTGCAGTAACAATCAATTGATAGACTAACGCTATTCGGGTTGGGCCGTTTGGTTACACGTTTGGTGAGCACTCTTCATCATTGTAATTTACCACTCAGGGAATAAAGTAGTGTTGCCAATCATTGTATTGTTTTTCTTTTATCTCTGCTGTCCAGCGCGAACCTGCTAACTCCAAAACGTTCATTGTTCAGGAAACGAAAAAACAAAATATACGTTTTTCAGGAAATGAAGAAAACCTTATATTTTTTAAAACAAAGCAATACTGCCTCATCAAAGTTGGTATAGTGACTTTATATATTGTCAGATACTTGCATGTGTCATTATATTATCAACACTTTACCCAAATCCAGTGCAAGTGGAGTTAGTAGTTTCAGACGAGCAGAAATCAAGCTGAAATGGAGTTAGGTGTCCAAACAACAATAGCTCCACTCGCTGCTGAGGGAGAGGTTTCAAAAGGGTACAAATTCCCAAAAGCTAACAATGGATCTCCAAGCTCACAATGCATTGATTGATTGATTGATGTACTTTATTTAGTAAGACATGAGAACAGTACATGACAGTACATAACAGTACATGGAAGTACAAATTCACAATACAAGGTCTACTAAACTGGAAATCTCATTAAGCACTGAGCTTGTTTAAGATGAGAACCCCATGCACACAAATCATGATGACATATAAGAGACAGACAGATATACACACTACTATACAGAATGTCATACAATCAGTTTACAGGTTACTGGTATGAAGAGTGAAAAATATGTACAAAAGAAGAAAGAGAGAGGGGGGGGGGGGTAGGGGGGTAGGTTAGGTTAGGACATGGGGTAGGTTAGGACTTGGACAGGGGCCATTTTTGAATTGCAGCCTCCTGAAGGTGTATCTTTAGGGCAGTTTTGAAAGTGAGTAGGGTTTTACACTCCTTTACTCCTTTTGGTAGGGCATTCCACATTTTTGATGAATCGCATGAGAACGAGTTAATTCCCTTTGTTGAGCCAAATCTGGGTTGAACATGATTTGTGGAGCTGCCTCTGGTGTTATGATCATGGACTTCATTCACATTTTGGAAGTATTTTGACAAATACAGGGGGATCCCAATGTTGTGGTGTATCTTGAAGACCAGGCCCATAGCAAGTTGCTGTACTCTGTCATAACAATGTGTGAATTAAATAGGCCTACAATAATAAACAGGACTTTAAATATTACAATAACTTCTGTTTTTGACGGACAGTTTGAGGATCCAATGAAGTTGAGTTTTTGTCAGAGGCGCTTTTCAATACTTTTCATTGGTTCATATGTTTAGATTTTTTACACAGACGTAAAGGGTGTTCAATAGCATTGATTTATGAAAAAAAAGAGATGAAAATGGAGTTAGCTGGTTCGTCCTGGACACCGACGTAATGTAACATTTAGTAGGATACAACCTACCGTGTCAAGATTAAATCGCACAGGCATGTATTATAAAACAAAGTCTCTTGTCAACAGTAATCTTCATCTCCGCTCATGTAAAATGAAAGTGTGAGTATAAATGTATGTCATATACATATTCTAAGGGGTGTAATCTTTCATGAATGTGTTGTAGACCTAACAAAGCAGCTCCACATCATCATCCAATCCAAGTTATCCAAATGACGCGTGTGGCTAACACCCAAATCAGCCTCATATCCACCTTCAATAATCTGTACCCATTCATAACAGATTGCCAGCTTAAATATCTTACCATATTGGTTCTCTTTCAAATGTCTGTGCAAAGTTTATTTGGGGTTTATTTCATGTAACTGCTAATGATGACTGAAATTCCCCTGCAGAGTAAATTAATAATTGGTCTATCTATCTGTATGCTGCAGGTATTAATGCCCTCCGTTGATGACGTATCCTTCATTACAAGTTATTTTGCTGGAAAAAGCGCCAATGTGTTGCAAGTACTGATTTGCAAACTAACAACATATGTGGCAAAGTAATTATCTATTCTACGACCTAAAACATGTAGCAAAGTACTGATCTGCAAGCTAACAAATGTGTAGCAAAGAACTGATCTACAAGCTAATACCACATTAAAAAGAACTGACTGATTGATGTCTTCATTAACATGTTTGTTAACAGTACAGCAGTACAGTTAAAAAAGCTCTGCTAAAAGCATAACACATTGTGGTGTTATCCACATCCATGTGGTCCATTGATGCTGATCTACCAGCTACCTTTACTAACATTCCACATATACTGTATCTCATCACAGCACATCAAACATTCTTTCTGTGTGTGTGTGTGTGTGTGTGTGTGTGTGTGTGTGTGTGTGTGTGTGTGTGTGTGTGTGTGTGTGTGTGTGTGTGTGTGTGTGTGTGTGTGTGTGTGTGTGTGTGTGTGTGTGTGTGTGTGTGTGTGTGTGTGTGTGTGTGTGTGTGTGTGTCTAAGATAAATGTTAGCAAAGTCTCTTCTCTCTCTCATTTCTTTTTGATTGTACATCCACAGTTCAAGAGTTAAAGGCCAAAGTGTAAAGTGGCCAATTGTAGCACCACCATGTGGCCGATTTGAAAAATATGTGGTAGAGTGTCTTCCTTGGCCTTCTAGGAGTGTGCATGCAATATTTGACGCTGATCAGTCCAGTGATGTCCTGATTTAGCTACACAAGTCACAGTATTATATAGTATGCTACAGTACTATATACAATAACCTCACCTGTGCTCTGTTCCACATGACAGAGGCCCTGGAGTGGCCCAGCTTGTTTCTGCATGGCCCCTTATCATAATGCCTCAGGAATATATCACCCTGCAAGTACAAACAAACACAAGCATGTTCAGACTCAGGCTGATAGCAGTATCCACAGTGATCACCAAGGGCATTCCAACACAGACCAAAGATAGTAAAGCAGTAAATGAGAGCTAATGTTTTGCGTTTGCCATATACAGTACACTTCATTAAGCCATAAAATACAGCAAAGGCTGCATACATAATCAAAGCATACAATCTTTATTCATGTTATAACCTCTCACTAAAAAGTTCTGTAGTATACAGGTATAATAGTCAGGGAACACTCACATCCAGATTCTGCAGGCAGTACCAGCAAAACGTGTGTTTGCAGCTTTTACACAACATCTGGGCACAACCCTGGTTCCTCTCTATGTAAATGGCACACATAGGACACTGTTTGATTGGCATGTCAGAATCACTACTGGACTGGGCCCTGTGGACAGATGAATGGACAGAGGACGCAATTACAGAGGATATTGGATATAACACATGATAGTGGATAGAGAGACTGGGAGAAAGAACCAAAACAAGAGCAAGGGTTAAGGCATGAGGGCCCCAGTGCTCTCAAGAGGAATGGCCGGTCATCTTTATTTAGCAGCAGTAAGTGCTCACTTGTGTGAAGTGGGCTAACTATTTTGGGACGCAAAAGTATACCGAAGACAAACATTTTAGTATTGTGCAGTGTTTAAAATAAACAAACATGAACTGATATGGGAAAACCAATTTAAAACCACATGTAAACCCCAAGCCATGTAATGTTCTCAAGCCTAAATCCAAAGCCCATAATATCCCTCGTCGTACCTTCTCATTCTAAAATGTTAAAACTTTTCCAAAAAATCTAAGCGGCCCAAGTGCACTGCACAAAAGGCTACATAACAAATGTCTATCCTCTTATTGGCAGAGAAACAATAGGATTACAAGGAAACCCGGTGCTTCGCCACTGAGCTCAGTCAGTTTGCCATGGCCATGGCACTACAGCCGTGACATATAGAGAGGCGATTGAGGGCACTGCTGACGAATACTGAGCCACATACAAATTTATCTTGGAACAGCAAACAAAATTATTTATTCAGCTCTGAATGTCTGCTAGGCAACTAGGAGACAGAGAACATAATGTATTGAATTAGTGCACTGTTGTCCTGCTATCAGCACAATATAATTTTCAAAGTGCAGTTGAGGGATTGTGGCAGCAGGGAGCTGTGACTGATGACTGACCTGCTTTCATGGGAGGGCGAGTGTGACATCATGGGCTGGCGCTCAGGACAGGTGTGCCCGTCCTGCCATGGCCCTCGGCATCCAGAGCAGAAGACAGTGTGACAGGTTGGGCAGTTCACAGAAGTGGGCTGACCCTCTGTGCCAGGCCTCAAACTGCACACTGCCTGGCATTCGACCACAGGGCACCAGGCTTTACTAGGGTCCAGCTGTACTCCTACAGTAGCCAGGAGAATTAAATGGCAGCTTCAGCAGTCATTGGAGCAAAAGTTGGAATTGCGTCTTTGAGAGACAGCATCAAATCATTCTTCTGTGCCAAATCTCAACTGTTTTACAGTTGTACCTCTGCTCCATACTCATTGTTATTTCAAATAAAAGAGAGTTACATTTCTTTTTCACTTTAATGAATTACTTTCAAGGCTTTTGAATTAGTTTTAAAATCTCCCAGAAAAATACATTTGTCATTAGATTATTACAGGACTAGTGTTGTTCTATGAGGCACAAAAACAACTACAGTAGCTTTAAACAGCAACAGCTTGCAAAAAAGGAAGGATTGGAGAGGAGGAGGGTTTGCCAACAAATAAGAGAGATAATCTCAGATGTTCTTCTCACAGCATTTAAGGAAAGAAAAATATTTTGCAACCAATACAAATATTAAAGCATATGATGGTTTGCAAACAGATTCCCTCTACCCATATACATGTATTATGAACCATAACAGCTTGGACTGATACAAAACAGCCTGTACTTTGCACTTTACACTGCTTCCAATATCATGTCTTATGATTTATGGCCAGAGTAAACAATGACTATTATTGGTTTCACTGTGTATTGTTTTCCCACCAGTGCTACTGATAAGGACAAACCAAAATGCAGAATGCAATTTGTAAATGTCTACAGTCTCTCTCTCTCAGACAGCGATACATTATTCTCCTTCACAAACAACGCACAAGCTACTATGGTAAAGTCACACAGAGTTACAATTCATACAGTACATCACCTCAATTGATCTTAATATCTAAAGTAACACACAATTTAGAAACCACTGTTTTGTAGCTTTGTGGTGATATTCAGTGGGGTTCAGGGTCTAAACTTGAGTTTAGGTCATGTTTTATATAGGTTAAGATGCTGGGTGGGAGGCACTCAGTGACCCCACAATATGCCAGGCATGTAAAGTTCAGAATTCAGTGGGATTGCTTAACACAATGTCTCCAGTGAGTGTGAAGCCTGAAATAGCCTAGCGTCTTTCACCAGTCAACAGTGTGCTAACATTACTATACTACTACACTTACCTCTTTCAAACTTCAGGCGTTGGTATAGCTCCACTTGATCTGCCGGGGCCAGACTGGAAATCTGCAAAGACAGAGGAAGCGAGCTATGGTCATTCTTATATTTCACAAAGGACACATTAGTAGCAGTAACAAATTAATATTAGCAAATAAAGGGTTGTTGGGTTGGTTCTTAGCTAAAGGGGCCACAAAGAGTCAAGCGGCACAGTGAGGTTTGCATTTATTATGCAAGACCAGATATTTCAATGGCTGGCAGGCCTGTTTGCTAAAGCCAACATCAGTTAATGCTAGTATCACAGTGTGTATCTTGTACTAGTTTGGCACCAATGTGCTGTAAAGAACTGCATGTTCAGAGAGGTCCTTTGAAAAATGATAAAAGTTGGAGAGAGTGGGGTAAGTGATAAATCTGATAGAAATGATACAGGGCATATCCTCAATCTTAGAAGGTTTTCCCATAGCTAAATATGACGTACACTAAGTGTTGGAAGTTAAGATGCATAACACATTGTATCAAGGGTATTTCACCAGTTCCACTTTCAAAATGTTTCAATCTAATGACTGCTGACATTACAGCATTTTATTTTAAACAACAATTCTCCTCAGAGTTACCTTAATGGTGAATGCATAGCACACTACACTCTTTTGACAGCAATTAAGCCACAGTAGGAAGGGAAAAAAAGATGTATATCCACTGTCATACAGATTCTCAAAGGATCAGGGTTTCTCACTGGAAAACCTGCCTGACTCAGCATCTTTGGTATAAAAAATGAAATGTAGCTTCAATGGATTATGTTAATTTGAGACAGGTTTGTACATGCTCATGCTCCAAAGCTATTTTTGTATTCCTTGGCATTTGTGACTCTTTTTGGGGGTGCACGTTTGGCCTACATATTCTTGGCTTTAAACAGGCCATACCTCAAAGTCCAGCAGAGTACCAGGCTTTTGACAGGCCATGTCAGGACAGGTGACAGGTGCACCTCCACCCTCCCTGATGGCCAGCTGAACATACTGCTGCAAACACTGGACACAGAAAAGGAACAACAGCATTAGCAATATACAGATGCATTTGTTTTATTTTACCATGATAATGTATTCAATAAAGTGTCTTCCTTAACCACATGAACCCTATGTGATGGGTGGAAGATTGGCTATTTTTGGCTTCAGAGATTTGGTGTACAGGGAAAAGAGGAGGGGACCAAGTATAGACCACTTGAGGAACCCAGTCAATGAATTGAATGTTGGCTTACAGTGTAAACATAGATAAACATAATGAACACATATAGTAACATAATACAGTTTAGGTTTTCCTTGGGATGAATAAAGTACCTACCTGATATTGTGACATTTTCTACGGAACTATTAATGTAAGTAACTCAAAACAAAAACAACCAACACTTTTTAAATCTAGAGGACTTTATTGAAGAATGTATCAATTTTGAGGTTAGCAGACAAAATCCTTATGATCTGTTTTTAACAGATATACCGGTAGTCTGTAGACCTCTCAGACCACTGAATGCCAATGATCTCAACATTTATTAATTTTAATCTTTTGTCAAAGGAAAGCAATGAAAGAATTTGTCTGCCAATTTCCCAACCGTCTGTCATAACCTAACAACATGTACATGCTAGACCTCAGAGCTGTAAATAAAGCTAAATACAGGGTTATATTTTTATTGACAATCCAAACACAGCCTTGGTCTACCTACCTGTGTGCAGAAGACACAGTTGCAGGTGTGCATTTTACTGGTAGCTGCTGACGGGTGCTCACTAAGGCACAGCTTGCAGTAGACCTTTGGGCCAGGCTGGGGGTTAGCAGTGGCTATGGGGGTCCCTGGTGCCGAGTCCCTGGCTATCTGGTGGGTGGGACTGCTGGTAGACATGGTGGAGAGAGGGAGGATTCAGTCTGTGCAGCCCGGTGGTGGTGGCTGCTCCTCCTAGCCCTTTTGCTGGAGAGGATGGGGAGCAGCAGCATCCATGTTCCTGCAAAGTTTAATGGGAAAAGAAAGTCATACCACGTCATCTTCTCTTTTATCTTCTATTTGATCAAATTGGTCTAATCTGAGTCCCAAAGAACAATAGCTATTACTGTGGAATAGGACTATATTTCAGCCTCCTGTAAGTTGTAATAACATTTTATGATTGTTATTGGTTGCAGATATTGTGTCAACAGACAACATAATTGCCATGAGATGTATCCAGAGTTCCTGGAAGGAGGTTGGGAACCCGTCCCTCTTGGTTCCCAACCTCTGATGAGTTCACTTTTCTCCAACATCTAATTACTTGCCGTTTGAGTCACAGTTGATCCATGAGTGATGCATGATGTGCCATCATGTGTAATTACAGCAGAAACATTTATTACATTGACTCCCTTGTTTTAGCATAAAACACAGTCATTTCACCAGAGTAAAGACCGCATGTATCAGGTCTTTAAGCTCACGGTACATTATTTGGTCCTTATCGAGGGCAAAACTGTAGATTCATGGCAATCTACTTTTCGAGACATACACACACTTGTATTATTAGTAAGTTTGTTCAACACATCATGTTGCCTAACCTAACCACATGAACCTTATTTCTCCTTTTAAACTGTACTTTCATGTGCTTTTTTCTGCAAACTTCTAAATAAAGTATTCAATCAATCAATAAAAAAAAACACCCTAGCACCCCTATCCTGGAGTGAGCATTTGCTAAAAGATAGCAGACGTACAAGCTCACAGGTTGCGACGCATTGTGAGCTGGTAGTTTGGCTATTTTTGGAAAATATATTTAGTGTAGACGGCAAAGGGGAGGGGGGCCTAGTATAGACCCCTGGAGGATTCCGGCAACTAAGTATTATAGATTCAATAATAGTTCAAGTGGCTAACTAGTATAGAGAGTTATGACACATAATGTGTTCACATTGAGTGTATGCCCTGTCAGTAGAGGGGCTGGAAGCATGTGGTGGTGCCTAGATGATATTGTCAGCCGCTAAAGGGCCCTGAAAGAAAAGACCACATCATCCAGTCGTTGGTTGTATCCAATCCCAAAAGGCATGAGAAATAATAAAGCCATAATCTGGGATTTGAAAGGGATTAACAGCATGCACCCGTTAACAGTGGGTGCATGCGGAACAGGGTCACACAGGAAACGGTGACGTCCACATTCTGCAGGATGCCTGTATCCATTATTTCTTCCCCTACTCCAGAGCTGTTGATATTATAATCATACCTTATTTCTCCTACTCCATGTCCTCTATTGCTGAGGTTTGTTAAAGTTGGCAGGCAACCTTTATATAGAAACATAGTGAACGACACTGTTGTAAATGTACAGTGAGCTTACAGTACATCTACCGTGTAAGATCGATTTGTGACAGCTCACACGTGCAAACCTCTGACTGACTTGAGTCCTTCTGGCGATGCACAACGTATTTCTGCACTGTCATGGTGTATCCTCCTGCACTGCAATGACAGCTGGACAGGGTACCGCGTCATCATCTTATAATGCTATTAGTAGGCTAATGCCTAATTTATACGCCAAAAATTACAGATTTTCTATATTTTTATCAATGAGTGACACCGTCGTGCAACAAAGTATGAATTAGGGATATGCTGTGCTGTATGCTGGCCAGGCAGCCCTACCCTGCCCACGCAGAACTGCTAACAGAAATAAGGAAAGCATAAATGCTGATTATCTCACACTGACCAACAGTGTTGTTTGTGAGTTTGCCACCACACCGATATGCCCACCAAGGAAAGCCCAACAACACGTCTCTTGACTGTTATACATTCTATTTTTCAAATAGCATGGAAACTGTTGGGAGAACATAAGACTGGCAGTTTACAAATGATGACGCCGTAGTGAGGCATGTCATTGACGCCGGCCATTCAAAAACGAGAGTTAGAGGCCACATTCGGAGCCCGTCATCAATGACAAAATTGCTGATGCCATCATCGTACAAACAGGTACTCATTAACCGAAAGGCTGTGCGTGTGTGTGTGTGTGTGTGTGTGTGTGTGTGTGTGTGTGTGTGTGTGTGTGTGTGTGTGTGTGTGTGTGTGTGTGTGTGTGTGTGTGTGTGTGTGTGTGTGTGTGTGTGTGTGTGTGTGTGTGTGTGTGTGTGTCCGTCCAGATAATTTAGCTTTGTAGTTCTGTTGCTGACCATTCAGTGATTGGCATTCCCCGTGGATCAAGGTCTAAATCACATTCCGGCCGCAGGGATCAAAGCATCATTGTTTGACCACATAAGCAGCAGTGGGAAACCAGATCAGCCCAGTGAATACACAGTAGCTAAACTCCTCAGTGTTAATTTAATTCTGAGTGTGTACAAATTGACCCGCACCCATGTGGAGAACCCTTCCGGGCCATTTGTACTCTCTCAGAGCTAAGTGTGACACTCAGGGTTTTCCTGTGCTGCTGCTAACACACAGAGGACCACTGTTAAGGAGACAGCTGTGTCTGTGTGCTGGTTGTTGAGTGTGTAATTTACATCTCTCTCTCTCTCTCTCTCTCTCTCTCTCCCCCCACATTTCACTGGAGATTCTGGTTCCTGTGCCCTGTGTAGTGCACTGCATTTGAACAAGATATGTGCAATAGCAGGACACAACTTCAGTATCTGTGAGGACTTGAGTAATCAAAAGATCTCTTAATTCTCAACAATAACACCAATGTCATCAGTTGGAACCCACCTGTGTGACTGCAACAAACACATATTAGCCCCAACCCCAACAAACTGTCAGCATGTCCCACTGACTGTGTGATCAATTTTAAGCTGCTGAGCACAATATACACATCCGTCATGCTGCGATATAAGAATCAAGTCGCAGAATGCCTTCAAGAGATGCACATATTATTTAATCGAATGTATACAATGTGTCACAATGTGTCACACTCACACATCAAATACATACCGGCCCAAGTAACTGCATCCCAAGGTTGCTTGGCGCATTGTGACATACATACACTATTTCACTATATATATCTTCCAAATGAAGGAAAATGACACAGATGATGATGATGTGCCCGTCATGCGAACAGGCATAGACGGGCGATGCAGTCAGCCTGTCTACCTAGTACCACCATAAGAGGAGAGGGATTTAAAACCTACCTTTCCAGTTGACCACTCTGTGTTCCACACAGTGTTCTACTACCAGTGTTCTACCAGGTCTACAAGACCACTGGTAGACCTGGTAAAACACAGGTAGAACTAGACTACCAGTGTTCTACCTAACCTACCACAAGAGTAGAGGGATTTAAACCTACCTTTCTCCAGTTGACCACTGTGTTCCAATACACAGCCTTCTGTCTGGTACCGCAGTGCTGTTACTGTGACACACACATTACACACACACATCTGTTGATACACTAGTCTAGTGGACTGGACGAAATAAACCCTGCTGTCTGTTGCCAGTACATGTACACACACAAACACACACACACAAACACACACTACACCGTGCTTCTTGTCTTTCTACAACACGCCCCGAAGTGAAAAGGGGGAAATGTAATGTAACGCTAAAAAAATGTCCAATCTCCCCGCAACGCTCCTTGTTTGTGACGGTGGAGGATTTTCTTTGGTGTTTCGACCAGGTGGGCGTGGTTTTGAGGCATAGTTTTTGAGAGGTTAAGGTTAGGTTTAGGCATATAGCCACGCCCACCTGGGCAAAACACCAAAAAAAGAGGGAGTCCCTGTTTGTGACCGTATTGCGTGGTACGACGGTGTCGCACTGCCGAAAGGAACAGATCTACAAGCTAACGCCGTCGCACGTTTTTATCTTGTAGATCTGTTTGCGATGCTATCGCGAGATGTAGGTAGGTGAACGTTGTAACTTTGCGTCACCACCAGCAGGGGGGGGGGTATTTTTTAACTCTATGGGTAGAAAAGCATAGAGTTAAAAGAGTAGAAAGACTTCCTAGTTTCAACCACACTTATTTCTTTTGTCATATTTTTATGACTGACATACATTTTTAATGTACAGTTTTTTTGCTTTTAATGTTTTCCCCCTGGCTGTTGTTGTATTGTTGTATTAATAATACCTTTGTTTGTGTTTGCTGTTTGTGTTTGTATTGTATCATATTGTATTGAATTTGTTTTGTATTGTATTGTACGTAATGATTGTTATGAATAAAGATTTGTGGGAAAAAAAGGGAAAAAAAGTTCCCACCCACACTTGATCCCAGTCTAGGGTGGATGTTGTACTCATATCGATCTATGGTGGTACTCAGTAGCCTATTACTGACTGAGCCTATGGACCTAGGAGGTCCCATCTGTGGATCTGCAGCAGGATGCTCAGAGACAGTGGGAAGCATACCCGTCACTCTTGAATTTAGTTGAATTCTCCTGCTGTGCTTCTGATTTGTAATTTCACCTGAAAATATCCTTATTTTTTGGACAACTCAACCCAGACTCTATGGTAAGTGACCATGGGTGTTACACAACCCACTGATATGCAGCCAGGGCCATAATGTATAAGTCAGTGAATACTAAGTGAATACTAAGTCAGTGAATACCCAGCAAAATGTGTTAATGTAGCATCAAAATCAGTTTAAACACATAACTATTTTAAAAACATTCTTGGAAAAATGGGCAACATTCTAACAAGACAAATCTTGTATAGAGGTCCCTCCCTGACCATGGCACAAAGTATTTTCCGATGGGGGTCTGCGGCCACATATAGGCTACATATTCATTTGGGGGACCTTGACATGAAAAGGTTTGAGAACCACTCAGGGTTATACAATGAGCTGAGAAGGTAGAATCTGAATGTCTGTCAAATATCCAAGTGAAGTCTAGTTTGAAGAATCTCAGAAATTAGAAGCTGAATATGAAGTTTTCAAAAACCTATAGGGCACAACAGGTTGAGCATGCTACAGTTTCTCCACCCTTTGGCGTAGACCTATACTTCAGTGGCCCTGCATGAAGTTTACACACGCCCACATAGACAGCAATCAGATCTATACTACTTGTTTTGGAAGTTTATCTGACTGCATTATTGGACTAATTAGACACCATCACATAAGCCTGCTCTTAAAAGCATTGGCACCATGCAGAATTAATTCCTCCACTGCTCACCTTGCCCCCATGTAGCAGGGGAAAGCAGTGTATGAAAGTTACTCCTTAGGAAGTCGAGAGGAGCTTCTTGTTGTCCAGTAGTAGGCCTATTCAAGTGCTCACTGAGGAATTAAAATGATAAGATTTGCTACATTGGCTTGATAATGTGAGATGGGCCTATTTTAAAATGCCCTATGCTAGCCAAGTAAATACATTTTATGGCTTGATATTGTTTACACTTGATCAACAGTATGTCTATGACAACTTGCTTCCTCAGTACCTCAGTGGGAAGACGACCCACCCCCAGCTTTCACCTCAACACCAAAGTATTTCTGTCATTACATGATCATTGGCCTATTTTCATTCCTTCTTTGCATTGTAATAATTGGCAACATTTTAATATATTTTATTTATTATTAAAATAATATGTTATTTTTGATAGTTTGATCATTTCCCCCATACATTTTTAGAAACTTTAGGGCGGTGACTGGTCTAGGAATATTATGTGACCAGGGATGGTCAGAGGGTGGTGCTCTCTCCTAAGAAACAGACATCTCCAGGACAACTCATCACCAACATCATTCCTCCACTGCACCACCATTGCACCACTGCTCAAGGGAGTTCCAGGGGGTCCCCAGCTAACTGATAGATAGTTAGGAACCAAATAGACCCTTATGTGCCTGTAACTCAGACAGTGTACAAATGGAACCAAATGGACCCGTAACTCTCAGAGTTAAATGAACACTGATTTTACAGTGTAGATTGGGCTTCCACAGATAAAAAATGCCATCAAATGAGGGTCCATGGCCTCATGCATATCAAACTGTTCCTGGCATATCTTTTCAAATGGGGGTCCACAGGCTAATGTGTATCAATTTGGGGGTCCTTGACATGAACAAGTTTGAGAACCACTGCCATACACAACTGTCTGCAAATACTTTGCCTGGGCACATTCACTGGGGATCGACCTGCCAAAAAAGAAGGAAAAAAACACCTGAATGGTGCTAATAGTTGCTACTTTGTTTAGGGATGTTCAGCAATACAAATGCTATGCATGCAGTGCATAACCCAAACACTGCACATACTTTGACTGCTCATACTGGACTAGTTGATATAAACTTTGAAAATGCATGTTAACGCAACATAGCTAAATGTCACAAATTGTAAAGCCAAGCAAAGAATATTAACACCTGCACACTTGCAACCGCAACTATCTCTCAAGTTCAAACAGGGCTCCTGAAATTTGCTTAAAATTAGAATCAAAACTCTTTGATACTCATGGCCAAAGATTTAGCCTAGGCCTATTCTGTGACGGATCTGCAGTGGGATGAACATCCCACTGGTTCTCGAAGTGGGGTCAGGGGTCCTTGAAGGGGTCAGGGGGTCCCCACTGCTAAATGATTGCTGATGATATTTAGGAACCAAATGGTCATTTACAGGTCTGTAACTCTGAGAGTATGGGGGTCCAAAATAGGCTACATAACAAACTGGGGGTCCTTGAAATTAAAAAGTGTGATAACCACTGTTTACAGCAGGTGTTTTATTGTGATGACACCGGACCACGGATGTGGAACATGAGAAAATAACATCATCCAATTATCTCTCTCTCTCTAGAAGCAGCTCGTGCTCGTACGAGACCTGAGCAGTGGAGGAAAAAGTACTCAAATTTTTTACTTAAGTAAAAGTATCAATAACACAATGTAGAAATACTCTGTTACAGGTAAAAGTCCGGAATTCAAAATTTACTTGAGTAAAAGTACAATCAAAATGTGCTTAAAGTACCAAAAGTAGAAAGTACTCATTATGCAGAATGTCCCATTTCACATGTTTTCAAATGCATGAAATGTATAAAACTCCTTTGAAAATAGGCGATCTACAAGCTCACAATGCCAAAGTGTATGACAGTCATGTTTCAGGGCTAATGTATAGGTCTGAAGTGGTTTTGTAATAATAATCTAAATCTACAAGTAACTAGTAACTAAAGTTTTCAAATAATTGTAGTAGAGTAAAAGCATAATATTTGTAGTGGAGTAGAAGTAAAAGTACTGAAAATTGGAAATACTCCAGTAAAGTAAAAAAAATACCTCAAAACTGTACTTAAGTAAGTTTACTTAGTTACTTTCCACCACTGCACATGCAGGAAAGACTGGTGATGCAAGGTTACACATGCAGTACTATGCACTGCAAGGAAGCCCCCTTCTCTCTATTGGTTTGTCAAACTTCTGTGAGGAAAACCCCAGTTTCGAACCCTAGCTCCTCCTTCTCCTTGCTTGCTATATAAAGGCAAATGTTTCTATTATTGCAACGTGTCTGTATTTATTACGAGGATGGAGATGTAACTCTGACATTTTGACCATGAATTCTAAGCAACAACAACAACAACAACAACAACAACAACAACAACAACAACAACAATGCTACTAAACGAAATTGCTGTCATATCTGGTAAGACTGTTTCCTTTATTTTAATAGGCTTTGTAAGAAAAATTGAAATGCGGGTCAGTGCACGTTAAGAAAATATCAAAGTGAGTTATTAAACGTTTAGAGTATTCTCTAAATTTCAATTCACATCGACAGATATTTTCTGTATGTCAAAAGTGAAACAAACAAACATCCCAGAGAGAGATTTTCTGTTGAGCACTTGACTTGACCCATTTTCATCCCTATCTTCATATAGGTCAGTGGTTCTCAACCTAGGGTCGGGACCCCCAGGTGGGTCCCCATATGATGTTTGCGGGTCCCCAGGTGACATTGAAGTAACAATTTAAGGATTTTTAAGACCTTTTTAATAACTTTTAAAAGAAAGAAAGAAAGGGAAAAGACCATTACTGCATCAAAAGTAAGCAACAAACTGTACTATAAAAACTGGTCAAACATTGGCCAAATTGTCAAATCAGATAAGAAAGAGGCAAAAAAAAGGAAAATAGCCGATCTACAAGCTCACGCCTAGCAAAGCGACGTGTTGTGAGCTTGTATATCTGCAATTTTTATATATTTAATATTTATCTGTGGAAGCGAGTCAAACTAAATGTAATGCCTACAATTCCAAGTGCTTGTCAGGGTGGGGGGTCCCAGTTCATATATGATTATTTTGGGGGGTTGTGGCCTGAAAACGTTGAGAACCACTGATATAGGCTAATTGGGCCTCACTAATGCTCATTATTGAGATGGCACCATTTCTACTCGCTCTGTGTATACTGTACTGTAGGTGTGAGTTTGTGGACAACCTGCCAAACAATGACATCATGGATGGGGATTCCAAGCTAGAAACTGTAGTAGACCTATAGCCTTTCTCTTCCTTGAAAGTTTGCATGATGAAATAGCATACAAAGTGCAAACTGACGATGTCCTAGCTTTACTGTACATGTAGGCTACTTCAACTTCTTCCAGTGTGAACTGATAGGTAGTTTGCAAACAAACCTAATCTGGTGGCCCACAGGTTACATGTTTAAGAGCATCAGGAGTAGTGTAAGGTTTATTAACAAGCTACAGAGGCTGAAATTCCACAGCACTTGTCCCACTACATCTTGTTGAACCCTTATGCAACAAATAATGTCAAGTATACCATCAACATTAGGCCTATATATTTATTTATTTTCCTTTCATGGCACAGACAAAACCCTGCAGCTTCAAACACATACTCTTGGTGAGGCCAGACCATCCTGCCTGATGGAGACCATGTATGAGACCTCCATGAATGACACAAGCGCCATCAAGGAGCATGAATGTCAGGTACTGATGCTGATGTCTTCATGCTTGCTTGACCATTATTCATACAGTGTTAGCATTTGTACAATCCTGTTTTGCAGATATGTGCGACGTAAATGCTCAGATTAAGGTCTATATGTGACCTAAAGTTAGTAAGCAAATGAATTGATATAAGTATGAGGCTGGTGTCTTTTCTATACTGCTGTGAGGATTACAGTCATGACATTTTTCATTTTCTTATGACATGCAGAAAGTAGTCCAGCTGTTACTGAGAAAAGGAAGGAGTGCATGTCAGCTCCTCTACAGTTCACTGGAGATGTGCTGTCCTTCGCTCAGTCAAGATGTCATACACTGCTGTACAGGTAAACAGAACAACCCAGTTACTATTAGGCTATCTATCTATCTACCGATCTATCTATCTATCTATCTATCTATCTATAAATCATTCTGTGATACTGTAACGTGAGGATTCATTTATAGTTTTATATTGACCAGATTTAGTTTAGCCTATGAACATTTGTCAACAGTGAATATACTGTAATTTAACTCAAGCTATCATGCTTTCTACCTCCTTTAAGCTCAAACACGTACACCCCAACCTCTGGAGGATACACCTACACAAGGTGAGCACTATTCTACTACTACTACTACAGTACTATGCAAATAAATAAGACCTCTATTGTAATAATCCTTCAAATCCTAGGCCTATTGTTTACATTACCATCTGGGCTTCACCATGCTTTACATAGAAAGTTGTTGTCAGATCAGTATAAAATAACCTGCAAGATAATATAGCAATATTCAACATGTTCTAAAAGTATTTTAAAAATGAAACGATAGGATTTATACAATAAATCTTTGCATCTTTATAATTCATAGCCCACACACATCTCACCTATATCCAAAGCTATTGGTTTATAGTCTACACTACAGTGCAGGATTTCTGCATATCATTGGAATAGCCCTGAAACATGACTGTCATACCATGACAGCTTGTGACAGACGAGCGTCATGTGAACCATGGCTACATTGGAAACTACAAGAAACTTCAATGACAAACATATTCTCAGTTGTGGAACTAGAAACTTCCCATTATCATAGTCTCTTCCCTTTTTCCTTTCTCTTCCACTATCATAATAATCATAAGCAACAGGTCTCCTGACTTCCATGGCTCCCCCGCCTACAACCTTAATTGTTAACATCAGCAACACCACCATGACCAGTTGCATCATTGGGAACAGGAACTACCAGTCTGCAGTTGTGGAAAGTCAGCCTCTGTTGCATGCTTCTGGGCTCCAAGTGCATGGTGGGTATTCCTATTTTTCAGTCCATATTAATTTGCCACACTGCCCCTGCAGGTGACAGTCATATGCTGTAGCCTTGTTACGTTATTGGCCTAATGTGAAAAGATTTGAAAAAAATTAATCAAAAGTCAATAAACATTAGTCAACTTGTAATACAACAACGCAATAATGATATCTCATCTGTGAAATGTTGTAGCGTACACTGTACGAATACAAGAACGCTCGGCCCAAAACACGCTCGCCCTGGGTCAAATCTGGCAACCTCAGAACTAGGTATTCCTAAATGTAACCTAACCTCAGTAAAACTATGCCTAAATATAACCTTATTCCTAATCTTAACCTCAGTAAAACTATGCCTAAACCTAACCTTATTCCTAACCTTAACCTCAGTAAAACAAGTATAGTCAAGAACACAATTAAGAACCAAGTGTGGCGAGTGTGTTTTGGGGCACGTTTTCCGGTTACCCACTGTAGGCTACAACAGTATATTATTACACAGTGAATTTACCCTATAAAACTGCTTGGCTCAATTTACGCCATAGTTATTAGGATTACTTAATAACTATGGCAAACCCAAGCAGAAAAAAAATCACACATTTAATCTATAATTTGTTCATTTATTTTCTAGAGTTGACGAGGTGCAGCTGTGGGCAGCAGGTGGCGCCTCAGACCACTGTTCCAGCTCCACCATCAGACCCTCAGA
This sequence comes from Gymnoscopelus braueri, assembly GCF_963280865.1. Taxonomy (NCBI): domain Eukaryota; kingdom Metazoa; phylum Chordata; class Actinopteri; order Myctophiformes; family Myctophidae; genus Gymnoscopelus; species Gymnoscopelus braueri. The sequence continues at coordinate 42,898,660 of NC_137605.1, read as the reverse complement.
GCATTCACATCTATGGCTCTCACCTCAACTGTGTCATCATAGGAGACAACAACTCCATGGAGGTAAATCAGCCATATGAAATGGAGCCAGAAACTACAACAGAGGAACAAAGTACCCTGGACTGACATGTGCTGCTGAGCCAAGTGTTTTCACATACACATCCCTGCAATGTTGCTCCTCAAGTTGTCATAATAAGTATCCATTTTAGAATGAGCAAACTTTGAGTACATTTGTGTCTTAAAAAAAAAATTTGCTAACAAAAACAAACTTCCCTTCATACTGTATACATCCTAAAGCAACATCATCAAAGCAATGTCATCATTCAAGGGAGCACAGGAGGTGTTGCAGAGTTATTCCTTTTGCAAAGTTTAACGTAATTTAATGTTCATAAAGGATCATGTAAATAGACATTTTTAAAATGCTAAGTCATACTTGAATTTGATGTACTTTCATTGAGTGATGCAGCTGGTCTAATCAGTTAAAGAAAGAGGGCTGCAAGCAACTATCGATTATTTTCTTTGCTTCAGTGTTGTAATGATGATGAAAGCCTGATGCCTTTAGAATAATACAATGAGAATCAAAAAGAACAGTACTGGAGCAAACAGACCTTCTTAAAATAGACTTTATTAGGGGCAAGCAAATTTCAATGCAGTAGCATCCTTTTCTCCATAGAAGATTTTTGCAGTGTTTTCTTTCTTGCTGTTTTTATTACTCTGCTGCTCTTTGGCAGAACCATACCACCTAGGAAGGCATAATGGATGGTTTTATACAAATATCTACAGTGTGTGTAGAATGTTTTGAAATAGTTGAAGTTTGTACAAAAGTGACTTTTTATCATGTCATGAGTAAAGAATGGGGTAATTTAAAAATGTATGGCCAAAGGCCACCTTATAATACTATACGGTAATACTAGACTATAAGGTCATTAAAAATCTTGATTTCTAGACTACTTAGTAGTGTTCTTGATTATTTTCTTTATTTTATATAATTTCAGTTATATGAAATTACGTAAATAAAAAATGAAAAAAAAAGTCTAAGCTTTGATATATTGTGAGTGTATATTGTATATGTATTTTATGAAGAAAAGAATACGTAATATGTAGATACAAACTGTCACTTCAAAACTGTTTATTACCCAGTTTCTCAGTTTGTTGAGATTGTTTTTTATTGTGGAGTATATTATATATTATTTTACATTTTATTGGAGAATATTGTTACAATAAAGTATATTCTTTTGTATAAAGTGACAATAAGTGTTTTATTTTCAAAACAATTAAAACAAAGAAAACAAATCAAATACGTGCAGGTGTCGGGTATTGCATTACATTTTATTGTTTTAGTTATCATTCGTTGTATTCTCAGTAGGGAGTTACAGCCAGAAGATAATAAGAGATTGAAGGTACAAGCTACACCATAGTACTGTACATGCATGAATGCTGTTACATCTCACGGTTTCATATGCATTTCTCACCCCCCTCTCTCTCTCTCTCTCTGGGGTTGTACATTAGCTAGATTCCCCTCTCCACGAGAACAAAAACCACAGTAGTTTCACTCTGAATGAATTGTTGTCACGGTATCATCAAGCCAAAACAGACCTGACCTACATACAAATGGTAGTAAACAAAAGTATGTACAGTAGTTAGATGACTGTGTTCATATTATGACTGTGATTACAAAAGAGAGTTTTTAAGGCAGAAATATCGAGGGAGATGAAGAAAATTAGATGTGATCACAGCGTACTGAAAATCATAAAAGGCATTATTGTGAGCTTTATGTTTAAAACAGCCAGGGGAGTGAGTTAACATTATTTGATGCCTTTAAAATTACAGGTGAAGGATATGGATATGTTTGGCAATTTGGCAAATGAACCTCAAATAGAATGGACCTGGAGGGTCTAATTGACTCTACATTTTCCATTAGTCCCAAGTCAAATCCTGTCTACTTTTTCATACCCTGAAAAATACTGCTGTAGCCTATTAGGCAAGCAACAATCCATCCCTGCTATTTCTATACCGTTTAATGTAATGCAAGTAGACTGCATTTGAACATTTGCAAAGGAAACAAAAATGACAGTGGCATTTTTAAGTAGAAATGAAATTCAAGTTGTGCTTCTAGTTGAAAGTTTAAGTTTCCATTTCACTTTGTACCTCATCTCCAATATACAGCGTTCCACTGACTAAGCTTTCCCCATCATTGTTTGGCCACTGGGAGCATAGTGTTAGACAAGTCAAAGAACAGAAGATTGTACACACAACGCAGCATGCCTTTGAACTGGCGTGTTATCTCATTCCTATTCTATTGCAAGAGCAGTGCATAACACTTACAGGGGGAAAAAAGGCTTCTTTGGGTAATGAATGAACACAAATGAATAATGAATTTATTTTTTGGCACTAAATCTGCATATAACACCCCCCCCCCTCTCTCTCCTTTAAAACAAAGGCAAACTGATGAGTGGAAACACTGAGTTTTGTTTGTTTCCTAAACAGGACACAAACAAAATGTGTGTACAACTCCTCTCAATAATATGATCAGTTAAGGTAAACCGCAGAGGGAGACCATTGAGCATATTTAGCAAAAACAGGGGGAAAAAGGCCAAAGTAAATAGAAGACAACCAAATATGTATGCATCATGAACTGTATATACATCATACAAAACCAAAACCCTTTGAAAATAAATGTACAGTTGTGGTTGTTCTATATACAGTACCGTATGTTCATTAAGCCATCGCTTCGTTCCCTGTCATGGTCAGCCCCTGGAGACTCGAAGATGTAAACCTTGTACCTTTAGCTAGGGAGCCATTGCCTGAGGAATTCAAGTACACATCAGTCTTTTCTCTTGTGCTCGTTGATTTTCTTCTTTTTTTTTTTTTTCCATGGGTGATGAAGACTCATGGAGAACCGTTCCATTGTGCCACTGTGAGGGAGAGAAGCCACTCTTTGAGGCCGTCACACTATGTTGTTTGTCTCAACAGCCGTTTCAGTCTCTTTTGATAAAAGTATATGCTTTTGGGACCATCTATCTTACAGAGAAAACAAAATGCTGTAGAAAAAGATTGCCATATTCATACATTTGTCTAGAGGAACTGTACCACGATCAGGACGCACAAACAAGACCACACAGTCCACACACTTCGCCATTGGCAACCACGGTCCACATGTAAGTCTATCCTAAAAGAGCTGACATGTACAATATAGTACATAGACCTGATCATAGTAGAAAATAATTTCCAGTGTTGAGTCTTCATAATTGTGCCATATAATGTAGATGCAGCAGGCAGTTGGAAGAGAGACAGAGAGAGAGAGACAGAAGAAAGAAAGAAAGAAATTGAGGGAGATAGAAAGAAAGAAAGATGGAGGAAGATAGAAGACTAAGGAGCTCTAGATCTCCTTGATTGTTCTCTCTGATGGGCGATACTCCTCTCTCCCTTTAGGAGAGGACATGTAGAAGGACTGCGTCTTGCGTTTTAAGCGTGCTCTCTTGGTGGCCAGTGACAGGCTGTGCTTGCTGGAAGAGATAATGTCGTGGATGAACTTCTTGCAGTCCACACACACCTCCATGGTGGCCCAGTCCTCCGTCAGCTCTGGGGGAAGTTCTATTTCCTCATGAGATTTCAGCGAGCCATGCTTCGACAACCTGATGGAGGTGAAAGGAGTACTGTAACACAAGGCTGGTTGTATTTTTGTTTGGCTACGTCATAAAAATGCTTATTTTCCATCTTAAAGTCAAACCCACATGGATATACTACGTTATCATTATTTGCTTTGTACAACAAATATGTTTTGCCATACATGCAAATGAGCATAGAAAACAAATACAGATAAAGAACAGCGATCCATGTATTGTTGTAAAATAATGTATAATACAGGGCAGTGATCTTACTTGGACATGGTCTTCTGAATGCTGGGGCGCTCTTTGCTAGTGGAGGGTTTAGCACCTACTCCATCTCCTGATAGCTCCCCACCTCCCCTAGATGGCCCTGCAGTCGCTCCTCTCACAACAGAGGCCCCTGACGCCCGTGGCACTCCTGGTGAGCCTCTCACAAAAGAGGCCCCTGAGGCCCGTGGCACTCCTGGTGAGCCTTCACCACTGGCCACCGACAATCCCTTTCCTACAGCCGACATGGCAGCCAACCTATCCCTGGGGAGGGTGTGGGTGGAGCCTATGGAGTAGATGGGCAAGCTGGAATAGGGTTTGGATGGCAGCCGCATCTGGTAGAGTGGGAGAGCACAAATGAGAATCTCAGTGATTCATTATGCTGTATGCACATGACTTTTAAAAAAAAAACTGTGTTGTTCACTCTGGATATAAGGCTTTATTTATACTTCATGTGCTGTGTGCAATGACGTAATAATCAGGCTTAAAAGGGGTGTAAGTAATATGTTTTTGTTAGAAAAGTTTATTGTTAAAAAGTTAAAAAGTTAAAAAGGTCTCCCCATCTGTCCAGCTCTTTAGTAAACTTTAGTTTTAGTAAAATAAAATTCCAGGTCAGGATAACAATTTTAAGGAGAGACAACCCCACAAAGATCATTTATCAGCTTAATTTGTATAGTGTTCCAGTTCCAATTTTGACTGCTAATTTATTTGTTTCATCGCTACAAATTTCAATTGTTTATCCTGTATCTTGTTTATCCTGTATCTATCTTGCATGAGTTCTCTCTCCTGATTGGATAAAATTGGTATCCCTCCCTGAAAATGTATTTTCTGTTTACTAAAGAGCTGGAGAGACCCCTGTTACTGTTACACTTATTTTACATACTCCACTTAAAATTATGTTAAGATGTGCTTGATGACTTACCTTTTTACAGCACTGCGAACACACAGGCCTAAAAGGAGGAACCAGGGAACATTGAATGAGAAAGATTCGTGTACTGTTCTCAAGTAGGTTTGGATTAAACAGGGAGAAATATTACAACAATCCAACAACGCAATATTTTACCTTAAGCAAAACTGGCAGGTGTAGGACCAAGTGAAAAAGGAAAACCTTTTGGTTCGACAGCAGAAGCAAAGCTGCAATACAAAGCACAAGAAAAGGATGAAGATTTTAAAAACATTATACAATGTTTGCATTATTCCCCCTCAAACGGGGCACATCAGAAAATTGCTGTACTGGTATACAATAAGTGCTTAGGCGTACCTTTCCCTTCTTCATGGCATTGTAGACTTCTCTGTACTGCTGGAATTTCTCCAGCTCTGCCTTGACCAGCACCTGTCTGATGTGCATCACCTCGTCCACTGTTAGAGACAAGCACTCCACAGGGAAACAGAACTCCTCCTGCACAGACACACAGACACAGACACACACACACACACACACACACACACACACACACACACACACACACACACACACACACACACACACACACACACACACACACACACACACACACACACACACACACACACACACACACACACACACACACACACACACAAAACAGTTAATTTCCATGGCAACACCAAACACCACATTGGGCTGTGTGTTTCTCTTTCCATTTACACACACGCACGCACGCACACGCACACACACACACACACACACACACACACACACACACACACACACACACACACACACACACACACACGCACACACACGCGCGCGCGCGCACACACAACCACTATTTCAGAGCGCTCTGTCTCGCACCGGGGTACGTTTGGGCTGTAAAAACATCCCCATTGTTGACTGGACAAGAAAACAGCTCACACCGAGTTGGCCTGGGTTGTATAACAAACTGGATTGATGGACAGAGCCGATTCGAACCATAGTCTATTCCAGATCAGCACCATAGTGCTTTACTTAAAGGTACAGGAGAATAACTGCTTCACTTAAGCCCCTTTCCCACATGGAATCCATAACATTGCTGGATAAAAAGTGGTGGATAAAGTATACTGTATGTAAAGTATTGTATTTATTGTATGTCATGCTGAATTGAGTACAATGGACCACAATGGACTTTTTGAGTACAGTACTCAAGTAAATGTACTTAGTTACAGCCTACCACTGTGGATAAAAAATAGCTAGCATGGGCAGTGGACAGTAATTCACACATTTCCCTCCTTTATGGAGGAGTTCCGTTTGGTGTCTGTTTCCACATTACGTACTGTTACACTTACAGATACAGTATGTCATGCTCACAAGACTAGACAACAAAGCTTGCGACTAACACCGTCCTGTAACACGTTCTATTAATGTTAGCTTCTACTTGGAGGTTTGAAAAAATGAGAAAACATGAATAAAAAAATCCATGGTGCTAATTAATGCACTGTAAGATACACCCTGCTGAACTGTAACTAAAACACAGGCAGGGAAATGGAGAAGCATTAGAGTAGTTCGTAATTTCATAACTCTCACAAATCTGTGCTAGAACAAATGTGCTAGAACATAAATCACAAATTTACCCAAAGTCAAAGTTTAATTGCAAATGTCTACTGCATAACAAGAGCACATACTCTAGTACAGTTTCAACTGCATGTAGGTGATGGCTAGTTAGTTGTTTTTGTGTGTGAGAGCACTAACAGGGATGTTAGCCAAGGCAGAGCCTCAGAAAAGGGAAGGAATGGCATTCAGAGGACATGTCATCAGAGAGTAAAGGGCAAGGCAAATGTATACTTTTTTGGGTCGCAGCACAATTTACGGTACACTAATTTGACATAATAAGCCGTTATTACAAATAATGTGTTTCTTATTAGCAATAATGTTTTTTTATTAGAAAGAAACAAACGTTGTTATACCCTTATTTTCCACTATTATCCCTTAATTATGTTCTAATTAGAAATTGAATGAAACGTAACAAAAGGCGTTATTAGAAATGGTGTTCTCTGCTATTAGACAGAAACAAACAAACACAGTTATACGCTAATTATGGAACATAATTCCTAGAGGCTAACAAAGCCTAATAAGACCTAACAAAGCCTAATAAGACCTAACAAAGTCTAATAAGATGTTATTTCCACTTACTTGACCGTCACATTACAACCCCGCAACTACTAACTACACGATGTGATGTTAGGCTACTATTAGTCTACTGTAAGGGTTTCGTTAGAACAAATGTGTTCTTTATTAGGCCTTTATTTAATGTTATTTCCACTTACTTCAAGTTACTTTACATCTAATTACAACAAAACTGTACCGTAAATTGTAAATTGTACATCAGCCATTCTGGGCTAACTTCATGACCCATTATACTTCTGCCTACCTTTTTGCTTAATACAAATTATTTTGTTGTTATTAGGAACACATTACCTCTCATTACTACAGAACTGTACCGTAAATTGTACACCAGCCAGTCCTTGCTAATGTCATGAAAGGAGAATGCTAGCTCGTTATATATCAGGTGAAGACAAAATAGCCTAAACACATCCTAGTGGCTGGTTGCTGTATAGATCATAACATCAACTCGGAAAGCTTAATAAATTGAAACAATTGCTGCAGCTTATTATTTTATTTTCACTCACTGCAAAATAAGCCATTTTGACAATGACATCCAGTATTATGGACATATTTCTTTTAAGCTTTGCCACTCCAAGCACTTTGAAGAAAAAAAAATAAGGACACTAAAACAAACCTTGACAATTAACAATAAAACATTCTCTGACAAACTTTGAATAAAATATATAAAACAAGTGTCCGAAAGTCTTTATATTCCAAAACGATCCCGGTGTTGCTTCTCACACTGGACGTTAGCTCAGCTAGCATGAGGCTAACACTAGTGTAACTCAAGACGCCTGCTTACTACAGTAACGTTAAAACCAGGACTCGTCTTGACTCCAAACAGGATAAATATTAAACACTATCAATACAGATGAGTAAACTCATTCATCACTTATGCACTAAGTGGTACGATTTTCACGTAATGCTCCCGTTTACATACACATATGAGTCCTTCAGACACACCAGTAGGAGTAAAAGCACACACACACATTCCAGCTCGTCCCGCCCTCCAACCAATCATATGCTTGGAAAAGTGATGGACCGTCATAAAGACCAATCAGTCAACAAGTTAGATAGCCCCTACGGAACCTCTCCCTCCGCTGAGATGAGGTTCCTCGTTTCTCTGTGCCGTTTTAGCAGGACATTGTCGCACATTTTCCACTTTACATGTTTCTTACCCCTTTCTGCACATCGTATCCAAAAATTAAAGGTTTTCTGCCATGCTCTCAGATGTTTTAAGTTCTAGCGCACCATAAAAGCTATCCAACGAGTTGAAAAAAGTATTTAATTCGCCTCTGTCCTCATCCGGTTACATGTTTTTAAGACATTGTGCAAGAGTTGCGCCCGTAGACATAACATTGCTGATTCCCCTACTGGTCAAATGTTGAATTGCATCTTCTAATGCAAAATATTATGGAACCGACGTCAATTTTTATTAAGCAAAAAGGTAGGCAGAAGTATAATGGGTCATGAAGTTAGCCCAGAATGGCTGATGTACAATTTACGGTACAGTTCTGTTGTAATTAGATGTAAAGTAACTTGAAGTAAGTGGAAATAACATTAAATAAAGGCCTAATAAAGAACACATTTGTTCTAACGAAACCCTTACAGTAGACTAATAGTAGCCTAACATCACATCGTGTAGTTAGTAGTTGCGGGGTTGTAATGTGACGGTCAAGTAAGTGGAAATAACATCTTATTAGACTTTGTTAGGTCTTATTAGGCTTTGTTAGGTCTTATTAGGCTTTGTTAGCCTCTAGGAATTATGTTCCATAATTAGCGTATAACTGTGTTTGTTTGTTTCTGTCTAATAGCAGAGAACACCATTTCTAATAACGCCTTTTGTTACGTTTCATTCAATTTCTAATTAGAACATAATTAAGGGATAATAGTGGAAAATAAGGGTATAACAACGTTTGTTTCTTTCTAATAAAAAACATTATTGCTAATAAGAAACACATTGTTTGTAATTACGGCTTATTATGTCAAATTAGTGTACCGTAAATTGTGCTGCGACCCTTTTTTGTATGATCGAGTTGCTGGTTAAAATTGTAATTAATTAATGAAAATGTAATGTATAAAACAAACTCACCTGTCCAGTAAGGAAAGAACTGTTTATGCACTATGGCAGTAGGTCTGCTCTATGCAAAGGATCTCTAAACAAGCAGGAAGTAGTATTAGGAGAGGATGGATTCTTGACTACAGTTGTTATTATTATGCCAGCATGGACTGGGGGGAGACTGGCAAACCTTGGCAGACTCTCTTCCACTGATATGGATGCCCCTGCACAGTGCAAAAACAGCCCACACCAACCCCAACACACATGCCTCAAAAGGGTGGGAACTCCGTATGTGATGGAGTGTGTAGGGAGAGGAGCAGAGGAGAGGGCTCCAGGCAAGCAGGGTGGCTAACATCCCAACCTGAGTGAGAGAAGGTTACAGCGTGTTGTGTACGGCTGAGAGGTACTGTATTATGGGTCTCGATTCGCGGAAATGCGAAGCTGAGACAAGGTGAGCTAGCTGGGGCTGTATGATTTTGACGTAGGCTGGTAAAGAGGAAGCACTTTCAATCTGCTGAATGTGGGAAGAGCCATTTTGTGGCAAGCGAAGATTGAGACAGGAGTGACTGGATGTCTGGTTTCAATCCCTTCCTTGTCTCAACTCAGTGTACTCTTCCTGATGCTCTCCTTATCGGCTTTTGTGAAAGCAAATTTCCCCGGGCCATAATGACCTTAGAAAACCTCATCCCAGTGAAACAGCTAAACCATGCAGATGCGTGAACGATACCACTGCATTATGAAGAGAATTTTAGATATTAATTGTAAATGATGTTTAGATACTGCCCTTCAAGGTTGAAAAGCTAAAGCAATATTTCTCTTCAGATTCTCTTCAGACAAGAATAATTATCATTATTATGGACACAACCAAGTTATTTTGTTTTTGTATTTGTGTTTTATTGTACTGCTGGTAGTGTCTGACTCACCAGAGACTTGGAGCTCTGTCTGCAAGGAGGCTGGAACTGTCGGACATTGGTGGGAGTTTCCTTCTCAATGGAGTGTCTCCTGTGCTGTTGGGGCTGACGGCGCTCTGGCTGGGGGGTGGAGGAGATGGGCAGGAACATGGGAGGAGCTGGAATTCGCAGGGAAGAGTTTGTTTGGTTCAATGATTGATTAAATCAATGATCATATTTCTCTTAAAGGCAGCCATAAATATGAAACAATAATGCATAATAATAATGGTGCGCCAAGGAGCCAGTTGAGGTGGTTCTGGCATTTAATACGGATGCCTCCTGAATGCCTCCCCAGGGAGGTTTTCCAGGC